>NW_022992189.1:138562-266062 GCF_902827175.1 Gymnodraco acuticeps
CCGTGTAGGCCAAAATTCAAACTCACCTCACACACACACCTACTGAAAAATCTGGCCTTGCACACACACTACTGAAATACTCTCACATTCACTACTGAACCCTCACAAACACACACTACTGAACCACTGGCCTCACACACACACTACTGAAATCCTCTCACATTCACTACTGACTGAACACCTCACCACACACATACTGAATCCTCTCACATTCACTACTGAACACCTCACACACACACTACTGAATCCTCTCACATTCACTACTGAACACCTCACACACACACTACTGAAATCCTCTCACATTCACTACTGAACACCTCACCACACCCTACTGAAATCGTCTCACATTCACTACTGAACCCACACACACACTACTAAAATTAAGCCTCACACACACACTACTGAAATCCTCTCACATTCACTACTGAACACCTCACACACACACACTACTGAAAATTAACCTCACACACACACTCCTGAAAAACATTTTACTGAAAGGTTCTCAGTAGGGAATGTGCATGTGTTTCACCTATGTGTGTGTGAGGGGATTCTTGCTGTAACGGAAGTCATTCTTGCTGTAACGGAAGTCATTCTTGCTGTAACGGAAGTCATTCTAATGTAACGGAAGTCATTCTAATGTAACGGAAGTCATCTGCTAGTGGTCTCTTTGCTATCCCCGTTAGCTTCATTAGCTCCAGGCTGCTACTCGGACGTGTTTGTTGTGTGGAGTATTCTTCTTCATTGAAATATCGCACTTATCTTATGGCTCTGCGGTTCAAACAGACCGTCCATGAATGCAGTTTATTCGGTAAGTAAAATTCAAGCACTTTATTTCTTACTTGTCTTTTTATTCAGCTAACAAGCGAGACGAAGCTACATCTGTGCTAACGATGCTATCCGTAGCATACAAGTTAAAACATAATAGAGAAGTGTAAAACATTAAGAATGATTATACTGTAAAACATAAGGCTTCTCGGTGAGGTTGGTAAAATAAGGTCATGCTTGGTACATTAGTTAGTTTGCTAGTTAGGTAACTGTATGCATTGTTATTGTTAATTTAAAATAGCTATGCTCGACGATGCAGACAGCTAGCGTCACATTAGTGTTGAAGAGCAGAGTACTGTATGAGATTAACCCATAGATTAACCTCACTATAAGATCTGTGTATCTGACAAATATGAATCTCACATTTCCAGTTGGTTCCAGAAATAACGTTAACGTAGATATTGCAATATGGTTTGTTGTTTGTTACTTAGCATTTTATTATCATTACACTGGAGAAACCGACTTATTGTGGCAGCAGAACGTGAACATGTAACTTAATGCCTGCATTTGAGGACGAAAAATAGCTCAGTCAATGCTTTAGGGACAAGGAAATGATTTGTTTAAATATTAGATATGACGTTATGTGTGCTTCTGTGACAATGAAGCTTATTCATTGCATTACATTTGTTGAAGATGTTTGTCTTTTACCCTTACGTGTGTGTTACACATGAATGTGAATATGGCATAGGACAAATATTTAAATTGACTGTCATGAAAAACGATTCTGAAATAAAAAGGACCCCAACTATACAATAATACACAATCCAACTGATAAGATACAGTAAGGGCTTTGATATCCAGCACTTTTTTTTAAGGATAACAAAAAGATTATCACATGACATTTGCATGTAAAAAAAGTCTGTGACCAACACATTGTTACTTTAAAGTTTCCAGGTGATGCAGACAGACCAGAGGATGCTGACCACGAGAGACAGACCTATTCCTAACATCAGTGAACTTCAGCATGGACTCAAAGGTACAAAGACTCCTTTCATACTGTACAAAGAATCGAGAAACGTTCTGGTTTAAATAAAGTAACAACTATAATCAGCTTTCACATTTCAATGTATTTAAGGCAATTATTATTTTACATTGTGAGAATTGCTACCATTTGTCTTTACATATTGTCTGTAAAAGACGTGGTAAAAGTGGTTCTTGCAGTGAGACAACCGAGCAGTTGAATATTATTTAATAAGATATGTTAATGTTGATTAACTGCAGACTGTTCATTCATAATCTGATTATCTTTGTAGTACAAAGTGATGATTTAAAAAAACACATTAAAATTTTAAAAAATACATTATTTCTACAGCCGCTAAATAAACAAACCTCTTTTATAAATAACACACTTGCTCTGCAATAATGTCATGTTTCTTGTCATTTCTGTTAGGAAAGGACATACCTGAAGGACACAACTGCCTCACCGTTTTCTCAGAGGGGCAAGAAGAAAATGAAAAGCTGATTTCAGATTAAAGACCAATACAGGACATTCACTAAGAAACTACACTTTTATTGTGAACACAAAGTCAAACAGGACCATCATTTGTTTGTGACAGCTGAGCCCAGTATGTGCTCACAGATGCAGTTAGGGGGTTTTTCTTCATCAGGCCTGGGCCTCCTCCCAGAGAAAGACCTCTCCACCTCAGTCCTCTCCAGCCAAACCCACAGACAGGACATCCGTCATGCTGAGGTTTCTCCCAAAGTCTCTGCACGCTGTCTCAATTGATCCACACTGTGAATATGAGGGGGAAATGTGTGTCATAAATGCTTTAGACAATAAGAAAATATGAAGTTAACTGTAAGGAATGGCTCATTCTTTTTTAAATAGACAAAAACTATTACTGTATTTCAATATCTCACGTCTGAAAGTTTAATTTAAAAGAAGAAGAGGCCCCAAAAATAAAGATTGGTATATCAATAAATGTAGTTGATTTTGTCTTTTTAATTGTTTAAAGTAGATATAACTGGTACTTGAGAGTTTGAATACAGTCTGGTTGCGGAGGAGGCACACAGAGAGCATATAGCTACCATCACATGTAACTAAGCTTGACTTGAATTTATTAAAAGTATAATTAAGTAACAGCAACAAATCAATAACAAAAATCATGCAAAAATGTGAATCTTTGCTGGATCCACTGTTGAATTTACCACATATTGTATATTTTAGAAACCTTAAGGCATTTATAGATTTGTATGTATGTATTGTATGTATGGTGTATAATTCCCGGCCTGACATATTGTCCCAGTCCGGCCCTGGTCCTATGCCATATTCACATTCATGTGTAACACACACGTAAGGGTAAAAGACAAACATCTTCAACAAATGTAATGCAATGAATAAGCTTCATTGTCACAGAAGCACACATAACGTCATATCTAATATTTAAACAAATCATTTCCTTGTCCCTAAAGCATTGACTGAGCTATTTTTCGTCCTCAAATGCAGGCATTAAGTTACATGTTCACGTTCTGCTGCCACAATAAGTCGGTTTCTCCAGTGTTATGATAATAAAATGCTAAGTAAGTATTGGTAATAATATTAATAAAAACAACAACGTTTGGGTTCGTTCGTTTAATATGATGAACGTTAACCAGTAAGCTTCAATAATCAACTCCAGCTCAACAAACCATATTGCAATATCTACGTTAACGTTATTTCTGGAACCAACTGGAAATGTGAGATTCATATTTGTCAGATACACAGATCTTATAGTGAGGTTAATCTATGGGTTAATCTCATACAGTACTCTGCTCTTCAACACTAATGTAACGCTAGCTGTCTGCATCGTCGAGCATAGCTATTTTAAATTAACAATAACAATGCATACAGTTACCTAACTAGCAAACTAACTAATGTACAAGCATGACCTTATTTTACCAACCTCACCGAGAAGCCTTATGTTTTACAGTATAATCCTTCTTAATGTTTTACACTTCTCTATTATGTTTTAACTTGTATGCTACGGATAGCATCGTTAGCACAGATGTAGCTTCGTCTCGCTTGTTAGCTGAATAAAAAGACAAGTAAGAAATAAAGTGCTTGAATTTCACTTACCGAATAAACTGCATTCATGGACGGTCTGTTTGAACCGCAGAGCCATAAGATAAGTGCGATATTTCAATGAAGAATACTCCACCAGGCATCAACACAACAAACACGTCCGAGTAGCAGCCTGGAGCTAATGAAGCTAACGGGGCTAGCAAAGAGACCACCAGCAGATGACTTCCGTTACATTAGAATGACTTCCGTTACATTAGAATGACTTCCGTTACATTAGAATGACTTCCGTTACAGCAAGAATCCCCTCACACACACATAGGTGAAACACATGCACATTCCCTACTGAGAACCTTTCAGTAAAATGTTTTTCAGGAGTGTGTGTGTGTGAGGTTAATTTTCAGTAGTGTGTGTGCGAGGTGTTCAGTAGTGAATGTGAGAGGATTTCAATAGTGTGTGTATGACGTTAATTTTCAGTAGCGTGTGTGTGAGGTGTTCAGTAGTGAATGTGAGAGTATTTCAGTAGTATGTGTGCAAGGCCAGATGTTTTCAGTAGCGTGTGTGTGAGGTTAATTTTCAGTTGCGTGTGTGTGAGGTTCATTTTCACTAATATGTGTGAGGCTTAATTTTCAGTAGTGTGTGTGTGTGAGGTGTTCAGTAGTGAATGTGAGAGTATTTCAGTAGTGTGTGTGCAAGGCCAGATGTTTTCAGTAGTGTGTGTGCGAGGTAAGTTTGAATTTTGGCCTACACGGCCCTTCATACTCACACACTCTCCTCACACACTCCTCACACACACTCCTAACACACTCTCCTAACACACTCTCCTAACACACACTCCTCACACACTCTCCTCACCCTCTCCTCACACTCTCCTCACACACTCTCCTCACTCACTCTCCTCACACACACTCCTAACACACTCTCCTCACACACTCTCCTCACACACACTCCTAACACACACTCCTCACACACACTCCTAACACTCTCCTCCTCACACACACTCCTCACACACTCTCCTCACACACTCTCCTCACACACTCTCCTCACACACACTCCTCACACACTCTCCTCACACACAATTCTCACACACACTCCTCACACACTCTCCTCACACACTCTCCTCACACACTATCCTCACACACTCTCCTCACACACTCCTCACACACTCCTAACACACTCTCCTAACAGACTCTCCTAACACACTCTCCTCACCCTCTCCTCACACTCTCCTCACACACTCTCCTCACTCACTCTCCTCACACACACTCCTACACACTCTCCTCACACACTCTCCTCACACACACTCCTAACACACACTCCTCACACACACTCCTAACACTCTCTCCTCACACACACTCCTCACACACTCTCCTAACACACACTCTCCTAACACACACTCTCCTAACACACACTCCTCACACACACTCCTCACACACTCTCCTCACACACTCTCCTCACACACACTCCTCACACACTCTCCTCACACACACTCCTCACACACTCCTAACCAGAGATGGCAAAAGTACACACCTCCTTTACTCAAGTAGAAGTACAGATACTCGTGTTTAAAAATACTCTGGTAGAAGTAGAAGTACTGGCTAAACTTCTTTACTCAAGTCAAAGTAAAGAGGCTTTGAAATGTACTTCAGTAAAAAGTACCCATAACTAGCAGCTGTTTTAAAGAGTACCTGACCTCCCTTTATATTAATAGAACAATAATGTCATTGTTAGCTAATGAATGTTTCCATGCTGAACAACGGCAACATGACAACGTTTCCATTGGTCACACAAGTAAAACAGGAAACTAAGAGACTGTGACTACTAAAAAATAACAGAAAATAAACAAATCATGACAGAATACTGATACTATCCCTACTCAAAGAGCAAGTTCACTCAAAGGAAAACACACTAATGTTATTTAATAATGGCTCTACATGTCTGCTCGTGTGCTTCCTCCCGAGCAGCTGGGACATTGGGGAGTGGTCAGAATGCAGTACGACATGCGGGCTGGGCATGCAGCACCGGCAGGTTTTGTGTCGGCAGATTTACGCCAACCGGACCCTGAACGTTCACACGAGCCGCTGCGAACACTTAGAACGACCGGAGATCACCAGCAGCTGCCAGCTGAAGATCTGCAGTGAGTGGCAGGTCCGCTCAGAGTGGAGCGCGGTGAGACATGCTTTTACTGACTGTTTTATACCTGTTTACAGATCTATATATATTTATCACTTCTCCTTACGCATACATATTGTTTACATTACAGTTTATTGCAATTACTTCCTATCACTAATATATATATTTTATTTTATACATGTTATATTTGATAATTTTTTACTTCTGCGCTTATTTATATCTTGAAGGTCCCCTGGCCTATTATACTGTTTTTCATCAATATATCACAGGTCTCAGATTTATACAGAACCTGTCTCTGATTGGCTGAAACACCAAACAGATCATTGCAGCATTACCCATAATCCCCTCTGTTTCAGCCCTGTTTCAAAAGTGCTGATTCTCTATCTGTTACTTTAGATGAAAATAAGGAGCCCCTCCCCACGCCCCTCTGAGAGAGATTTGGTTAAAAAGAACTCAATGGTGCTCTAGGAGGGGATTCAGGTGATAAGGTGGGGGGGGGGGTTACCTTGGTTGCTGATTGGCTAATGGTTACACAAGACAAAAAAATCGTTATGACATCATAAAGTGGCCAAAATCTGATCAGCTCATTTTCAGACAGGTTTTTATAGAAATGGATCAGGACAAAAAGAGAGAGAATCTTTGTTCCTGAAAATGTCAGAGTCTCTTTCCACAGAGGGGACACATGTTGATGTAGAAGAGACATGAAGAAGAGGGGACACATGTTGATGTAGAAGAGACATGGAGAAGAGGGGACACATGTTGATGTAGAAGAGACATGAAGAAGAGGGGACACATGTTGATGTAGAAGAGACGTGAAGAAGAGGGGACACATGTTGATGTAGAAGAGACATGAAGAAGAGGGGACACATGTTGATGTAGAAGAGACATGAAGAAGAGGGGACACATGCTGATGTAGAAGAGACATGAAGAAGAGGGGACACATGCTGATGTAGAAGAGACATGAAGAAGAGGGGACACATGCTGATGTAGAAGAGACATGAAGAAGAGGGGACACATGTTGATGTAGAAGAGACATGAAGAAGAGGGGACACATGTTGATGTAGAAGAGACATGAAGAAGAGGGGACACATGTAGAAGAGACATGAAGAAGAGGGGACACATGTTGATGTAGAAGAGACATGAAGAAGAGAGCACACATGTTGATGTAGAAGAGACATGAAGAAGAGGGGACACATGTTGATGTAGAAGAGACATGAAGAAGAGGGGACACATGTTGATGTAGAAGAGACATGAAGAAGAGGGGACACATGTAGATGTAGAAGAGACATGAAGAAGAGGGGACACATGTTGATGTAGAAGAGACATGAAGAAGAGAGGACACATGTTGATGTAGAAGAGACATGAAGAAGAGGGGACACATGTTGATGTAGAAGAGACATGAAGAAGTGGGGACACATGTTGATGTAGAAGAGACATGAAGAAGTGGGGACACATGTTGATGTAGAAGAGACATGAAGAAGTGGGGACACATGTTGATGTAGAAGAGACATGAAGAAGTGGGGACACATGTTGATGTAGAAGAGACATGAAGAAGAGGGGACACATGTAGATGTAGAAGAGACATGAAGAAGAGGGGACACATGTTGATGTAGAAGAGACATGAAGAAGAGAGGACACATGTTGATGTAGAAGAGACATGAAGAAGAGGGGACACATGTTGATGTAGAAGAGACATGAAGAAGAGGGGACACATGTTGATGTAGAAGAGACATGAAGAAGAGGGGACACATGTAGAAGAGACATGAAGAAGAGGGGACACATGTTGATGTAGAAGAGACATGAAGAAGAGGGGACACAGGTTGATGTAGAAGAGACATGAAGAAGAGGGGACACATGTTGATGTAGAAAAGACATGAAGAAGAGGGGACACATGTTGATGTAGAAAAGACATGAAGAAGAGGGGACACATGTTGATGTAGAAAAGACATGAAGAAGAGGGGACACATGTTGATGTAGAAAATACATGAAGAAGAGGGGACACATGTTGATGTAGAAAATACATGAAGAAGAGGGGACACATGTTGATGTGGAAAATACATGAAGAAGAGGGGACACATGTTGATGTAGAAAATACATGAAGAAGAGGGGACACATGTTGATGTAGAAAATACATGAAGAAGAGGGGACACATGTTGATGTAGAAAATACATGAAGAAGAGGGGACACATGTTGATGTCGAAGAGACATGAAGAAGAGGGGACACATGTTGATTTAGAAGAGACATGAAGAAGAGGGGACACATGTTGATGTAGAAGAGACATGAAGAAGAGGGGACACATGTTGATGTAGAAGAGACATGAAGAAGAGGGGACACATGTTGATGTAGAAAATACATGAAGAAGAGGGGACACATGTTGATGTAGAAGAGACATGAAGAAGAGGGGACACATGTTGATGTAGAAAAGACATGAAGAAGAGGGGACACATGTTGATGTCGAAGAGACATGAAGAAGAGGGGACACATGTTGATTTAGAAGAGACATGAAGAAGTGGATTTTACATAATAGGTGACCTTTAAAGAAACACAGTTGCCTTTAACAAAGAGGAGCAGTCACATCCCTCCACAGTGCTGACCCTGTGTCCTGTGTCTCTCAGTGCTCGGTGCCCTGTGGTCTGGGTCAGAGGTCACGAGAGGTGCGCTGTGTCAGCAACGTGGGCGACTTTGTTCCTGACGAGGAGTGCAACATGAATCTGAGGCCGTTCGATGTGGAGAACTGCGACATGGGGTCCTGCGCCAAGAGCTGGTTCTACACCGAGTGGGGGAACAGGGTGGGTCTCACTTTGATTCACTTCCAATAACAGTGGCAGTCATTTTATAGATGTGTCTTTGGCAGAGAAGGCAAAAGCACACACATCCTTTACTCAGGTAGAAGTACAGATACTCGTGTTTAAAAATACTCTGGTAAAAGTAGAAGTACTGACTAAACTTCTTTACTCAAGTCAAAGTAAAGAGGGCTTTGAAATGTACTTCAGTAAAAAGTACCCATAACTCCCAGCTGTTTTAAAGAGTACCTGACCTCCCTTTATATTAATAGAACAATAATGTCATTGTTAGCTAATGAATGTTTCCATGCTGAACAACGGCAACATGACAACGTTTCCATTGGTCCCTCTTCTTTAGAGAAGACCAGGAAATGATGGATACACGGATCGTGTTCAAATCAATAGGCACGCAATGACTCTAAAGAATAATGATCACGCATCAAACACACATTCAGACTAAAGGAACCAGCTGTTTGGGAAATGAGAGAAGTAGAAAGTACAGGTATTTGTGTTCAACATGTAAGAAGTAGAAAGTACAGGTATTTGAGTTCAACATGTAAGAAGTAGAAAGTACAGGTATTTGTGTTCAACATGTAAGAAGTAGAAAGTACAGGTATTTGAGTTCAACATGTAAGAAGTAGAAAGTACAGGTATTTGAGTTCAACATGTAAGAAGTAGAAAGTACAGGTATTTGTGTTCAACATGTAAGAAGTAGAAAGTACAGGTATTTGTGTTCAACATGTAAGAAGTAGAAAGTACAGGTATTTGAGTTCAACATGTAAGAAGTAGAAAGTACAGGTATTTGTGTTCAACATGTAAGAAGTAGAAAGTACAGGTATTTGAGTTCAACATGTAAGAAGTAGAAAGTACAGGTATTTGAGTTCAACATGTAAGAAGTAGAAAGTACAGGTATTTGTGTTCAACATGTAAGAAGTAGAAAGTACAGGTATTTGAGTTCAACATGTAAGAAGTAGAAAGTACAGGTATTTGAGTTCAACATGTAAGAAGTAGAAAGTACAGGTATTTGTGTTCAACATGTAAGAAGTAGAAAGTACAGGTATTTGTGTTCAACATGTAAGAAGTAGAAAGTACAGGTATTTGAGTTCAACATGTAAGAAGTAGAAAGTACAGGTATTTGTGTTCAACATGTAAGAAGTAGAAAGTACAGGTATTTGAGTTCAACATGTAAGAAGTAGAAAGTACAGGTATTTGTGTTCAAAATGTAAGAAGCCAAAGTAAAAAGTCATCAGAAAAATAAGTAGTTGAGTAAAGCACTGATACCAGAGAAATGTACTTGTACAGTAACAAAGTATTTGTACTGCACTACTTCCCACCTCTGGTCTTTATGCATCCAAGATCTGTCTTTCAATCAGGATATTATATATATGTTTTTAATATAGATTCTGACAACCACAAAGACAACACATGTAGATTAATATTCGCTGAATAGAGTGCCTTTGTCCCAAGTGACAAGTATGAACATACAAGAACTATTTGGCTAGAATATAAACATTGTGACATTGATGTAGATGCATGGAAAGACATTTATTCAACTTAAATAAAATAAATGCTCACATTATCATTTACAGTTACTATTATATGCCATGTTTTGAGAGGGAAAATTAGATACCATGATGATACCAATATTTATCGTTGGAAATCAGGCAAAACTGAAACTCAGTAATTCTGTATATATTGTAATACTGTATTGTATTTCAGTTTTGTCGCTTTTACTCGACAAAACGTACTTACTGATATACAGAGAACTCTCTGCTCCGTAGCCTCTCTTGGATTTATAATCTCACTGTACATTTGACATTTATTTCACTGACCTCACCACCTTCACAAAACTTACAAAAACTCACCTCTTCAATCTGGCTTTTAATGTGTGATTGTTTTTGTATTGCTTGATTTTAATTTGACTTTAACTATATATATTTGTTATTCTTTTCATCTTTGTAAAGCGACTTTGAGCACCTGTAAAAGCGCTAACAAAATAAATCTATTATTATTATTATTATTTATATATCCAGTTTAATATTTAATATTCCATCTCTCACATACTTATGTATATATAATAACTTGATTTATTTTTGTTAATTTGTAAATTCAACATGTATATTTTCTACTTTCTTGTTTATTTCTAGTCTTTTAAATGTGTATTGTAATGCCATGTCTTTTAAGCTGCTGCAACACAAACAAATCCCAATTTGGGATCAATAATCTTATTTGACCTTATCTTATAACTCATGCAAATGTGAGCTGCTCTTACTGAAACAGCTGTCTGAAGGCAGTGTACCTCAACACAAATACAAAGTGATGTGCTGAAATTGAAATACAAGTTTAAAAAAGTGAAAGAAATCAAATCAACGCATGAATTGTTCTCCACAGTGCTCGGCTGAGTGTGGGATGGGTGTTCGGACGCGAGGAGTTCTCTGCCTCACGAACCACGTCAGCGGTCTCCCTCTGGAGGGCTGCGGCAGCGAGAGACCCCAAAACTCTCAGGTCTGCAACAGCGGAGCTTGTGAGAACCGCATCGAGTGGTTCACGGGCCCCTGGAGCCAGGTAGGAGGGAGAGATTCAAAGATTCAAAGGCTTTTTTGTCATTACAGTACAGTGTAGATATGCCAATGAGAATCTGAAGTCCCAGGCTCCACCAACAATGCAATATAGATACAGTGTTTCCCCTAGGATGGAGTCATAGCAGCGGTGCTAAGGCACGTGGGCCCAGCATAATGTGAGCGCGGAGCGCATGGATTTTTTTTGTGTGTTTGCGTGCGAAGTGCGCCCCGCCAATTTGTTTCTATGTGTCTGCCAGCACAAGAAAGGCTCTTGAGGCCTAGTACCAGGGCCGGTTCTAGAGAATTTGCTGCTCTAGGTGAGATTTTATATATAAAGAATAAATGAAAAATCTCTACAAAAGACAAATACACTACAAAAACAGAAACGTATTGACATAGGTAATATACGTCAAAATGGCTTCAAATGTATTCAGTATTGTATGAACATGTTTTAATTGGGGGGTGGACGTCACATCCTCTAGGGGGGTCCGGGGGTATGCCCCCCCCCCTGGAAGATTTCTTTGAACATTTTAAAGTCAAATGCTTCAATCTGGTGCACTTTGAGCACACAATTACTAGAGACCTGATCTAGGTGGTACAACTCTAAAACACCCATATGACAAAGATCGGTTTACATTTTAATTAAATAAGTATGTGAACATAACCAATATTTTATTTTTGTTGTTCATTCATATCTTATTTTACCTAGTTAACATGTATTTATTTTTGCATATTTTTGTATCTCTCCAACTTTAAACGATATTTTTGGTTTACTGTCCTATAGTATACATTGGAATGATTTCAAACCTGTTTTTATTTATCCTAATAATTTTAAAGGAGTGCCTTTACGTGTTTACATAATTTGTAAACACATATTTGTTTGAGACCCACTGAGATAACTTAGACTAAAAAACCATCACCCCCACAACACACTCCACTCTCACCAACGGTCTCTCAGAAATAAAAGCATGGATGCAAACAAACTATCTCCAACTGAACAGTGCCAAATCAGACATCATCATCATCGGCCCCCCATCCCGTACCAAAACCATCCAGAATGTCAACTTCACCATTGACAGCAATCCTCTATTCCCCCCCCCCTCACATCCGCAACCTCGGAGTCAACTTCGACAGTCAGCTCAAATTCAACCACCACATCAATCAAATCACCAGGACCGCCTTTTTCCACCTCAAAAACATTGCCCGTCTCCGCCCATCACTCTCCTCCTCTGCTGCTGAAACCCTGATTCATGCATTCATCACATCACGACTCGACTACTGCAATAGCATCCTCTACGGCAGTGTTTCTCAAACTTTTTCATACCAAGGACCACTTAACCAATAAAAAAACACTCGCGGACCACCTAACTCCACAAATATCCCAAAACACATCGTTCTTCTAGAACAGATTATAAATCGCCTGGAAATTGTACAAACAAGTGGCAACATGTGTGACGAAGGTGTTGCCCTGGGCTTTATCGTGCAATAGAAACTTAAGCTCGTTCCATTGCGGAGATATTCCCGCGAGAGTGCGGAAAACTTAAATGTATTTATTTATTTCAAATGTGAAATGTTACCAATATACTCACGGACCACTAGGGGGCGCTCACGGACCACCAGTGGTCCGCGGACCACACTTTGAGAAGCACTGCTCTACTGCATACCATCCAACCTCCTCAATAAACTCCAACATATCCAGAACTCTGCTGCCCGCCTCCTCACCCACACCCGCTCCCGAGACCACATCACTCCTGTCCTCCAGAAACTCCACTGGTCCCCGTCCGTCAAAGAATCAACTTCAAAGTCCTCCTCATTACTCACAAAGCCCTCAACAATCAGGCCCCCCCCTACCTCACAGACCTGCTGTACCACCACGCCCCTTCCCACTGCCTCCGCTCATCAGAAGCCAACCTCCTATCCATCCCCACCCGCACCAATCACCGGACCTGAGGGGACAGAGCCTTCTCCGTCGCTGCCTCTGGAACTCACTCCCACAACCCATCAGAGACTGCACTGACCTCACCACCTTCAAAAAACTCACCTCTTCAATCTGGCTTTTAATGTGTGATTGTTTTTGTATTATTTGACTTTAACTTTAACTATATATTTATTTGTTGTTCCTTCCTTTTCTCTTCACTATATCTGTAAAGCGTCTTTGAGCACCTGTCAAAGCGCTAACAAATTAAATCTATTATTATTATTATTATTAAATTAACTATCTAAACACTCAGTCCTTTACCTCACTGAGCCTCTCAGTCTGACAGGAGAGCTCTCCTCCACCCTGGTTGTAGAAAAATATCTACTTCTTATATCCGTTAGCGCAGCTAGCACCAGATTCTAATAACAACAGCGCCGGTACCGGTGCGCCCTCTCTCTCTCTCTCCCTCGCTCGCTCCCACGCTCGCACTTTGGCTGTGAGCTGCGGGCGTCAGATAAGCCAACATCCCTGAAAACATCATCACTTACAGCGCCCATCGTACGGGGCAAATGAAAAGTGTAGCCGGGGTGAAAAGGGTGTTACATTTACTTAATTATGAATGTTGTTACATCAAGGCCAACAATTAGGATGAGCGCCAACGGTCAAAAATGTTTTTTCCCCTCCCAGAGCTACCAGCGCAGCTCCCCCCAGATCTGGCGCCCTAGGCGACCGCATATGTCGCCTATGCCAAAAAATCGGCCCTGCCAGTACATACAGTGGCAATGTCTCGAGATTTAGCAAAAATACACCTTTATTGAACAGACAGTAACACAAATACTACAAATCCACATAACAAACAATCAAAAATGAAAAAGGCTCTCCAATAGCCGCCGCTATTTGTATATAGGCGAAACACTGAGATATATACACTGAACAAAAATATAAATGCAACACTTTTGTTTTTGCTCCCATTTTTCATGAGATGAACTCAAAGATCTAAAACATTTTCTATATACACAAAATAACAATTTCTCTCAAATATTGTTCACAAATCTGAAAAAATCTGTGATAGTGAGCACTTCTCCTTTGCCGAGATAATCCATCCCACCTCACAGGTGTGGCATATCAAGATGCTGATTAGACAGCATGATTATTGCACAGGTGTGCCTTAGGCTGGCCACAATAAAAGGCCACTCTGAAACGTGCAGTTTTGCTTTATTTGGGGGGGTCTGGGGGGGTCCGAAAACCAGTCAAACGCCTTTGGAGACGGCTTATGGTAGAGAAATGAACATTCAATTCACGGGCAACAGCTCTGGTGGACATTCCTGCTGTCAGCATGCCAATTGCACGCTCCCTCAAAACCTGCAACATCTGAGGCATTGTGCTGTGTGATAAAACTGAACATTTCAGAGTGGCCTTTTATTGTGGCCAGCCTAAGGCACACCTGTGCAATAATCATGCTGTCTAATCAGCATCTTGATATGCCACACCTGTGAGGTGGGATGGATTATCTCGGCAAAGGAGAAGTGCTCACTATCACAGATTTCAGATTTGTGAACAATATTTGAGAGAAATGGTTATTTTGTGTATATAGAAAATGTTTTAGATCTTTGAGTTCATCTCATGAAAAATGGGAGCAAAAACAAAAGTGTTGCATTTGTATTTTTGTTCAGTGTATATAAGACATAACATGATGAAGCAATTTGACAAAAACTATGAACATAGTGCAAGAGGAAACAAGAGAAATAGACCAATGTGCAAGTAATGCAGATTAAGTAAATCAAATCAAGTTTTATTCATACAGCACATTTAAAAACGATTTTTAGTCGAGCCAAAGGGCTGTACATGTAATAAAAACACATTACTACAATCACAATAAAAGACAATAATTTACAACAGAAATATAAAAAACAAAAACACAGGGAATAGTCAGGTGTCATACTCCGCTCTGACTAAAAGGCCAGAGAGAAGAAGTGTGTTTTTAGTGAGGATTTAAAAACCTCTAGGGTCTGGGCCGACCTCACATGGAGGGGCAGAGTGTTCCAGAGCCTTAAGGTCTGCTAACCAGCAGCAGCTCCAGCTCTGGCTGGGGTGTAGCGCTGGAGGAGTTCAGCTAAATAGGCCGGAGCCAGCCCATTTAGGGCTTTTAAAACAAATCAAAGGATTTTAAAATCAATTCGGAACCGAATTGGAAGCCAGTGCAATGAGGCCAGAATTGAGGTGATGTGGTCACGCTTTTTGTGGCCAGTGTGAAGACGTGCAGCTGCGTTCCGCACTAGCTGCAGGCGTCTAATTGAGGCCTGGTCCATACCCACGTACAGAGCGTTGCAGTAGTCCAGTCTTGAGGTAACAAACGCATTAATAACCCTTTCTTTAAAAGATAAATACGACTTGGTTTTGGCCAATAGTCGTATTTAAAAAAAAGAAGAAAAAAAAGCAGGATTTGACTACGCTGCTGACTGTGTAAACTCCATACATGTCAAAATAAATCAATACAATAAGCTAAATGTGCAGAGAATGTTGTCAGTGACCAAGTAAATACAGGAGTCTCCTGTATTTACTTGTAAATAGAATATGATAGACCAGATCAGAATGTAAAATGAAATACAGGTGGTTGCACTGGGTTTATCTGGGACTTTATATTTACATGATATTGTCTGATTGTGTTATTGACTCGTGTGTGTGTGTGTGTGTGTGTGTGTGTGTGTGTGTGTGTGTGTGTGTGTGTGTGTGTGTGTGTGTGTGTGTGTGTGTGTGTGTGTGTGTGTGTGTGTGTGTGTGTGTGTGTGTGTGTGTGTGTGTGTGTGTGTGTGTGTGTGTGTGTGTGTGTGTGTGTGTGTGTGTGTGTGTGTGTGTGTGTGTGTGTGTGTAGTGCTCAGCAGAGTGCGGTGCGGGCAGCCATCAGAGGGCCGTGGTGTGTTTGATGAAGTCGGAGGAAGGACTCTCCGTCGTTCCTCCGTACGAGTGCTCCTCTCTGGACCGACCCCTCGGCCAGCAGAGCTGCACCCTGAAGGCCTGCGGGGCAAAGTGGTTCCACACGGACTGGAGCGCTGTGAGTGACTTTTGAACCCTCTCCACTTTAATCCAATCTACTCCCTACTGCTCCTAATGACTGATCAATGGCCAGGGTTGATGATGTTGGTAGCAACCCTAATCCAGGGGTGTCCAAACTTTTTTCACCGAGGGCCACATACAGAAAAATATACGAAGGGTTTGGCGACTCACTAGAGGTAGCCTATATCGTGTCATAAGTGAAGTTATAAGTTAGCAAAATCAATCAAATGTAGGTAAGTGATGCTTGTGAGTGTTGGCAGCTCATAAAACAGAAGCATCAGAGTTATTATAATAAGGAGAAATATGAAGGGTGTATTTCAAGCTTGTTAGGTAAATAAGTCATTGGGCTTTTTTCTTATCAACTAAGATATGGTAGAAAATGTTTCCAACTTTAATTGACTGAATTTATTTGAAAAATGGGCTTATTAACACATGAATACTACGGTGTAATATATGTTTACATTCATATTTAAGAAGTACAATATAAGACAAGCACAAGTTTCATTCGTGGGCCGTATTCCATTTGACTTTTTTAATTAGCTGAGGGCCGATTCAAAATGGTCCCCGGGCCGCATTTGGCCCCCGGACCGTAGTCTTGACACCCCTGCTCTAGAAAGTAGATTTAACAGTAGACAAAGCTTCATGGTTTGGTTTTATGAACCTTTGACTGACTGCTGTCTCCGACCCGTGTTTCTTCCAGTGTTCAAAAACCTGTGAGGGCGGTTTCCGTGTGCGGGAGGTTCGCTGCCTGTCGGACGACTCGCTGCCGAGCGACGCCTGTGATCAGAAACTGAAACCTGGAGGGAGAGAGGACTGCAGCCCGGAGCCCTGCACCCCAAACATAGGTCAGTCCTCTCTCCATCTGAAATGTTACTGAGTTTTTAATTTGATGTAATGCTACTACTGAGTGAACTAGAACATCTATAACATTCATCCGTCTGCAACTAATTATTTATCTAATATATCATATTCCAATTACTTGTATATCGACTCTTATGGCACTACTTATATTCTATTTTATTGTGTTTACTTGCACTATTTTATCTGTTTTATTGTGTTGCACTGTTGGAGCCTGTGACCTAAGATTGTCATCGTCATGACTACACTGTAGCTATGTACGCATGACAATAAAAGCCTTGAATCTTGATTGAGCAAGGTTTCAAAACCCAAACTGTTAGTTAGTAGAAGTCCGAGCAGCACTGGTTCCTTTACACAAGTAAACATATTAATACAGTGTACAATACTCTTCATTTAAACATTCACTTAAGTTAAAGTACAAACATATTAGCATCATAATGTACAAAAACTCAAATGCTCAATCTGCACGGACCATTAGAGAACAATTTATATTATTCAATCATAGGAATGTGAGCGAAGTGCATCCAAATTAAGTAGATAAATAACAAGTATTTTAAAAAAAGAGCTGGTTAAGGAGGATCCTTTATTTTTATTTGACAATAACTATAAGTTGTAGCTTGTGATTTTCACCAAAAGCCCAATAAAGTCAAGCTTAATAAACATGATAAAGAATGTGTTGTTTATATTTCGTATTAATAATCTGAATCTTCATAAAGTCATCAAATCAATGAAGTAAAAAGAACAATGGTTGGAATAGAAGTACAAAGGACCGAAGTTGTACTTAAGTATAGTACTTGAATTAAGTTACTATCCAGTACTTTATATACTGTATGGTTTAATTATTTCATACATCTAATAAAAACAAGTACTTCAACTGTAACGTGAATAATAGCAAGAAAAAAGTACTTAAAAAATGAATACAGAATTTGAGTAATAGTAGTCACTTTCCGCCACAGGTCCAGTTCTTTAAATATGGTTGAAATGATTTCATGCAGCTCCCGGGCTTAACAGGTTCAAATATGGGGCCCTTTTTTCAAATGTGTTAAGAAGATCATTCCTGATGAAACGTTTGCATTTTGGAGGGGTCCCAACACTGGACGGGTTGTCGCGGGTGTCAGGGAATAATTCTGTATACATGTTTACCTTTCGCCCTCTGACGCAGCTGACCAACCTTGAGCAGCCGTTATCTCCCCAAGTTGTTGTTGTTACCAGTTTGTGAGCGGGCAACTCTCGGTCAGAGATAGTTATTGTTGTGGGACACCTGGAACACATCCTTCTCGGGGTGTAGACGACCTCGAGCCGTAAGCGACAACAACTGTGATCCAGTGTCCTCAGCTGTTTGGTCTATCTATTGAAGAATGTTGATTATTACACTCTGAACTAGTTAAAACCTGGAGCTACAGGAGGGTCTTCAGAATTGATTGTGGCATCTCAACCGTGTGGTCAGACCGTGGCCCGTGACATGTCGTGTGAATTCTCCGGCCGAAGCTCCAAATAAACCGTCAGTGTTTGCCATCAAAGCTCCAGCTCTCCATCGTGTCTCTTTGAGTCCTGACTCCAATTGCTTCAGAAGTTTCCCCCACAGCAGGGAGGCGGTTTATTATTGACGTTTTTGTTTTAGCTGACTGGTTTTCTATGTATTTATTTGTATATTTGTTGTATGTCTGTGTGTCTTCTGTCTGTATGGGATTTAGTTTGCCCTGGCAGTATTTACATTGTTACTCTATCTATTTTTCTATGAAGTGAAGATTTGTTGACCTACTTTTGATACATGCTCTGATGTACGCTGTTGAAAAAACCCAATAAACAATCAAGTGTTCCCTCTGTTTCAGATGAGAACTGCAGAGATAAGTACTTCAACTGTAACGTGGTGGTCCAGGCTCGGCTCTGCGTCTACGATTACTACAAAACCTCCTGCTGTGCGTCCTGTACCCGAGTCGCCGAAAAACAAAAACAGTCCGTCCAGAGGAGCCGCAGCTAACCCCCCCCGGACCCTGGCTTCAATGGACGCTTGTTTTGACGGCCAGGGAAGGAAACTGAAGACTTTAAGTGGGTTCGTTTGGAGTATTGATGTCACGTACGAGAACGATCCGATTCTTTTGAACTTCTCTTTGGTCCGAACGAAGAGAACCGAGTCGTACTTGGTGTGAGCCGTTCTTTTTATCGTTGGTTCACTGCCTGCCATAAATCCACTCGCCTTCACAGGAACTTGCTTTCCTGAATGCAAATGTTCCATAGATGATGGCATAGCGCATGCTGCTTGAGTAGTAGTTTGGCTGGCTGCAGCAAGTTATACATTTTTCTGTGAGCAAAAGTAGATTTCTGGCAATACAGTCAATCATTATGATGGTGATTATTTAGCAGATAAACCTATTAACCCCGCCGTCTTAAAAAAAAAACACGTCTCTTTTGAACGGCTCTGGGAAAGGAACGGAGCCAATTCCCATCACTAGTTTGGAGAAAGCTGAAGATAGTGGAGGACAGGAATCCACTCACTGGACAAAAAGACATCTGGAGACGGGACAGAGACTATCAGCGGACAGAGGAACATACAAGACACCTTTTAAAATGGATTTTAACCACAAAGACAATCCGTTTTTGTTTCAAGATATTTGCAGTCCACTTCCACCAATGATGGCTGCTATGGATTACATGATATGAAGAGGACAGCGCCTGTAAACTGTTTAAAGTGGACGATATTGAGAAAGTGTATATGTTCTGATGTGTTTTTGTACTCTTCAATGGTCAGATTTATGGACGAATGTCACATGAAGTCGATGCGGTTTCACCTTTTTCAACTTTTTGACACTTTGACCAAAGATTTGTAACCAGAGCTGCAGCTGAAGATTATTGTCATATTGATTAATCTATCAATTGTTTTGTCTATATACTGTCAGAAAGAGTGAAAAATGCCCATCCCAGTTTTTAAAAAGTCCAAAACCCAAAGAGATGTACTTTAATAAGATATAAAACAGAGAAAACCAGAACATCTTTATATTTGAGAGGCTGAAAAACGTACTTTTCTGCAATTGTTTGCATAAAAAATAACTAGCGGTTATAAAAAACAGTATTCTTTTTTAACAAAGACACATTTACTATTTTTCTTGAAAAACAAATGCAGTGCATCCTCCCTGGACCTGATGCAGTTTCCTTTATCCAGAAAATATCTTTGTGGCATAGATTTCTGACGCCTACGAAGAAGCAAACCACTTTTCCCCCTATAGGCCAGGAGGTGTAACTGCAGCCTGTTTAATAATCGTGTATGACGGAGTGAATGATAAAGGTCCTCCAGCAACTGAAGAGAAGAAGCCCCTCTTTAGTTATTTATTTGAGTGGTTCCCATGGAGACGAGTGCTTTATCGGCCCACGCTGGCCTCTCATTGGCTGTGGGGATAAAACATTGCCTCTCCACCAATCACAGCCTTTGAACTGAATTCAAGCTGCTGGATGGGATAAGCAGATGTTGAAAAACCTAAATATGATTAGGCAAATGTTAAAAGTGCATGTATATACATATATTTTCTGTGGGAGATGATCATTCCACACGTGTACGATAGATCACCAATGTTAAAAAAGTATAATAATATTTGATTGTACAGATGACAGTATTTTACAGCTATTGATCTGTGTGGCGAATATGAGGTTCAATCAGTTTCAGACACGACCTGCACACAGTACCTCTCAAGTGTTTCTTTTGTACTATATGTAATCATTTCCCTCCATGCACTATAAACTGATCTCTGATCAGAAGTACTGTATGTGTATCAATGTACAGCATGACTCAAGTATTACAATTAATTCAATCTCTAAAGGTAGAAAATGTGCCAGCATGACGGGATTATTCTGGATTTCCCCCAAAACGATCAGATTAGATATAAAATGCCAGGGTGTTTCAGTATTCAGTAGCTCATTAAACTTCTGTATGTGCCTTATTTTACATGTCTAGTGTTCAACAGTTGATCTTCACAAGGATTGCTCTTCTGAAATAAACAAAATACTAATTATGTGTACACTTTACAGCATAGTGGTGTGATTTCTACATTGATGCGGCTTTGCTCAGATGCATATTTAAGACTGTCACATATTGACAGTTACTTTTTATATCAGTCATTTCTATTAAAAAGCAGTGCTTAACTTAAAGGCGACCTATCATGCAAAATGCACTTGTTTATGTCTTTTATACATAACTATGTGTCCCCGGTGTGTCGGTGAACTCACGCAGCATCAGAAAGTAAAACCCTCTCTCTTTTCCTCCGTACCCAAATCTCTAAAAACGGGGCTACAACGGAGCTGATCCAGATTTGCGTCCAATATGACGTAATATCTGAAATGTGGACCCACGGCCCAATCAGAAACGTTGCTAACAGAAACAATGCCCGACTGTTTTGGACGTAATATGGTCGGTGTTTACATTAGCATCGCTAACACTCAGAGCTAACCTGTACTGGAGAGCATGTGTGTGAAGAAGCAGGAAATAAAAAGGAACTCACCTTGTGGTATAACCGGCAAGAGAGAAAGCCTTTGAGCTCCAAACTGTTTCATAGATAATCCCTGATAATCCATGATATGGCGTTTCATCACGGCAGTATTTAGTTAGACAGTAGCTGCCGGGTCCCGCATGAGCTCAGCCCCCTCCTTTTTATTTTGTATCAACATTTTTTTTTTTTTTAAAGCTTCATACCCCAAATCAGCACTTTTGAAACAGGAAGTGAAATAGAGGGATATGAGGCATGGCTAGAATGGGTGATCTGTTTGGTATTTTGAGCAAAACACTTCATAGACATGTTTTTTATATATTTGTATATATCTGAGACCCATGCTATTGCCTAAATATAGCATGATAGGTGACCTTTAAAGGATAAATGTCAAGTAATAGAGTTTCTGTTTGTAAATGCTTTGTGTCTACTAGACTGTCATTCTTTATGCTACCACATGATGGAGCCAGAGTATTAACATTTCAAATGCTATACATAAAACATCAAAAACAATCAAAATCAAAAAAGGTATGGTACTCAGTCAGATCTTGTACTTGAATAAAAGTAGAAGTGTACTTGAGTAAAAGTAGAAGTACTCAGATATTGTACTTGAGTAAAAGTAGAAGTACTCAGACCTTGTACTTGAATAAAAGTAGAAGTAGGCCTACTCAGATATTGTACTTGAGTAAAAGTAGAAATACCAGAGTGTAGGAATACTCTGTTACAGTAAAAGTCCTGCATTCAAAATGTTCCTCAAGTAAAAGTAGAAAAGTATTATCATCAAAATATAGTTAAAGGTCCCATGTCATGCTTTTCCAGTTATTACCCGTCCCCTTGTGTGTTATGAAGGTTTTTATGCATGTAAACGGTGTGCAGAGTCAAAACCCTCAAAGTACACCCTGTAGCGAGTACAACTCTAACACTCTAACCTCCCCAAAACGACTCGTTGGAGATACGTCATTGTCCAACCTGATCTCACCAGAATGCGTGACTCCACCACGACTCCTTAACACCGCATTGCGTGGTGGACTCACGAACTTTGTTACATTTACGTGTCTGCACCACGCAAACAACCCCAATGTAAAGTGAATGAGGCTCTTTTGTCGTGGTGCATACACGCATTTCTACAACGTCCTGCAGTGAGCTTTTATTCTATAAAACGTTTTTAAAATCTACTTTATAGCTTGTAGAAACTCACGGGAGGCTTCTTTTATTTTATTTGTATTCATAATAATTTGTATTTTTCGTCAGAATGTATTATGGTGCATTAGTTACGATTTTTTGTTCTCAAAAAACAGTGCATTGTGTGTAATACAACTGTGATTTTTATTAAATTAGTTAGTTTTTAAGGAAGGCCAGAGCTTCAGCTGTGTCCAATAGATTGTTCCCTTTTAGTTAACGTTTTTTAAAAGAACATTATATTCCGATTTTATCCTGTCCCCTTTATTGTATTACGGAGAGCAATGTGAGCGTCCATTCCCATTGGATAACGGAGGGTTTTACACCCGGAAGTGAGTATTCTCCTTAATGTCGATTGATTTTACAGTGATATCTGCACTACTCATCAACTCAAAAACACCAGATTATCCTTGTTGATTACACAACATTGATTGGTTTAAATTGTGTACAATGCTTTTGTAATTGTCCCCTTCGGATCACATCACTCCTGTTCTGAAGTCTTTACACTGGCTTCCTGTGTGTCAAAGAATAGATTTCAAAATACTGCTGCTGGTTTATAAAGCACTGAATGGTTTAGGCCCAAAATACATTTCTGACCTCCTGCTAAATTATGAACCATCCAGATCTCTCAGGTCTTCAGGGACTGGTCAGCTTTCTGTCCCCAGAGTCAGAACTAAACATGGTAAAGCAGCGTTCAGTTATTATGCTCCAAATATCTGGAACAAACTCCCAGAAACCTGCAGGTCCGCTGCAACTCTGACTACTTTTAAATCCAGGCTGAAGACTTTTCTTTTTGTCGCTGCTTTTAATTGAACTATTCATATCTTAGACTGCACTGTAACTTTTATCCATGTATTTTTTCTTTTAATGTTTATTGTATTAGCTTTTCTTTTTAATGACTGATTTTAAATGCCATTTTCTTAATCTCTTTCATTTTTTGTAAAGCACTTTGAATTGCCTTGTGTTGAAAAGTGCTATATAAATAAACTTGCCTTGCCTTCGATTCGGAGAAACAAATATTTGTTCAGTTTAGGATGGCCGAAGACACTACACTACCCAGAATCCTCAGCTATTGTTCCGCGTTGCCTCAAGCTCTGTGATTGGTTGACCTCCAACTGCATTCCATATGAAAAAAACGTTTCGTAAAAGATAAATCATACTTTATTCAGCAGTGCTTGCTTTACTCTTTGAAAGTCATCACATGAATGCATTGTAATAAATGGGTTGGCTGCATTAAATATTACACATCTGTCGTAGTTCTTTATTTATCTACAGAGATCGGGCTCAAAATAGACCGGAAACTATTCTTTTACCGTTCTGTTTTAATTTCACAATAAAGTTAGTAGTAATAATTTGTTTTGATATTATTGTTTTTTATTAACTACTAGACCGCTGGGTCATGTTAAGACCATCTTTTCTGTGTTGCTGTGGGGTTTTTCCATCGCTTTTGTGTTACAAATATCAAAACAATAACAGAATATATCCGTCGTAAACTAAACCAGAAACAGCAGTATATTTTGTTAACACTGTAAACTTGACAGCTTTTTAACCCAAACCACCTACTGGTTAAAGCACGTTATTACACGTTTAGAGTAATATTGAAATCTTGAAAAGGGATGTCCAAAATAGCAATTATATACAGTTTTTAATTAACTATTTGTAGAGAATAACGAGTAATGTATATACTTTATAGGAATCTGCAGATACATATTTAGTCTTCTCAAGCACCAACAATCATTACATTACATTCCATTGCATTTAGCTGACGCTTTTATCCAAAGCGACCAACAAAATACAAGCTTGAAGAAAACAGAATCATATAAGTACATCAGGTTTCATAGAGCCAAAACATTTCAAGTGCTACTCAACTGGCTTTAGATAAGCCAGTCCTCCAATCAAATATCTCTCCTGATTGTTGGCACTTGACAATCACCTTCCCTGAATTTTACTCAGGTGTAACTAAAGTCTGCTTTAAGGGTTGTTTATATTTCACATCATTAATCAGAATCTGTAAAGTGACTAAAATAAATGTAGTGGAGTAAAAATACCAGGTTAACCTTAAAGAAAGCCCTCAGGATTATAAAAGCGTCCCATCACCCCAGCCACAAACTGTTCTGTCTGCTGCCATCTGGCACAACAGCCGCATTCTAGGAGAGGATGTGGCTGTTGTGGAGGACTACAAGTACCTGGGAGTGCACTTATGGGCTGAACTGGAGGATCAACACTGACGCTGTGTACAAGAAGGGATGAGCAGACTCTATTTTCTGAGGAAGCTGAGATCCTCACGTGTGCAGCAAGATGCTGGAGATCTCTGTTGTGGCCAGTGCACTCTACTTTGCTGCGGACTGCTGGGGGGGGGGGGGGGGGGGGGGGGGGGCAGCATCAGAGCCGGTGACACCAGCAGGATCAATAAACTGATCAGGAAAGCTGGGTCTGTCATCGGCATCAAGCTGGACCCCTTTGAAGCTGTGGTGGAGAGGAGGACACTGAACAGGCTGTTGTCCATCATGGATAACCCCACCCATCCTCTCCACCTGCAGCTGGACAGTCAATGGAGCTCCTTCTCCAACAGACTGCTGACAAGGACCGATACAGGAACACATTCCTGCCACTGCAATAACTCTGTAATAAATCACCTCTGGCTGGAAGAGAACTCTCTGCTCCATAGTTTCTCTTGTAATACAACCTCGCTGTACATTTTACACATATATAATCTGTTCAATATTTGATATTCCATATTCCATTGTCATATATTTTTGAATATGTATATTTGCATATATAATATCTACATGTATATTTTCTATTTCAACACGTATATTTTCTATTTTATTTTATTTCTATTCTAGTTTATTTATTTTATTGTAAAATGCCTTGTCTTTTATGCTGCTGCAACAAAAACAATTTCCCAAATTGGGATCAATAAAGTATTATTTTATCTTATCTTACATCCGGACTAAAACCACCAGACTCAGGGAGTTTCATCCCACAGGCCATAAGACTATTAAACACCTGAACTTTGAAATAACATCCTTAGCATTAATCTGGCTGCTACTCAGAAATAATTTGTCTAATATATCATGTTCCAATCACTTGTATAGAGACTCTTATTGCACTATTTCACTTTTTACTATTTTTCTTTTTGTATTGACTTGCACTATCTTTTCTGTGTATCTGTTTTATTGTGTTGCACTGTTGGAGGAGCCTGTGACCTAAAGGGGGGGGGGGGGGGGGGGTAGGAGACGTTCGATTCCTGTTTTGAATAGTGTGCCGTCGATGGGTTTCATTCGTTTCATTCCATTTCAAAATGCTGTTTGTCGCTCAGCGTAAACTTCGCGCACTGCCACTCCAACATCCAATCACAGAGCTTGAGGACATATCACGGGGTTTGTCAAGCAAAGCACATGGTGTAGTCCCAAACGATAGCTGAGGATTCTGGGTAGTGTAGTGTCTTCGGCCATCCTAAACTGAACACATATTGTTTCTCCGAATCGAAGGGGAAAATTACAAAAGCATTGTACACAATTTAAACCAATCAATGTTGTGTAATCAACAAGGATTATCTGGTGTTTTTGAGTTGATGAGTAGTGCAGATATCACTGTAAAATCAATCGACAGTAAAGAGAATACTTACTTCCGGGTGTAAAACCCTCCGTTATCCAATGGGAATGGACGCTCACATTGCTCTCCGTAATACAATAAAGGGGACAGGATCAAATCGGAATATAATGTTCTTTTAAAAAACGTTAACTAAAAGGGAACAATCTATTGGACACAGCTGAAGCTCTGGCCTTCCTTAAAAACTAACTAATTTAATAAAAATCACAGTTGTATTACACACAATGCACGGTTTTTTGAGAACAAAAATTCGTAAATAATGCACCATAATACATTCTGACGAAAAATACAAATTATTATGAATACAAATAAAATAAAAGAAGCCTCCTGTGAGTTACTACAAGCTATAAAGTAGATTTTAAAAACGTTGTATAGAATAAAAGCTCACTGCAGGACGTTGTAGAAATGCGTGTGTGCACCATGACAAAAGAGCCTCATTCACTTTACATTGGGGTTGTTTGCGTGGTGCAGACACGTAAATGTAACAAAGTTCGTGAGTCCACCACGCAATGCAGTGTTAAGGAGTCTTGGTGGAGTCACGCATTCTGGTGAGATCAGGTTGCATTGTCCATTGTTTACTTCCTGGGTATCGTGACGTAGGAATGGCCAGAAGCCGCGCCCAGAACTATGACGCGTTACGGTCACACACTGCTGATTTCTCCTCCCTGGCTGCAGGCTGATAACAGACAGTTGGGATCGCGGCGAAATTCTCTCTGCAGAGTCAGACCCATTCTCACAGCGTTTATCAACCTTTTTCTTACTCAATATCAAGCCACACTTATTGTTTTTACTTCGGCTGTGACTTTGTGTGTGCTCAGGGTGAGTTTGGCTGTATTTCGCTGTCGCTAAACAAGGAAACCACACCTCCACGGAGCTCAGCGCGATTCACAACGTCCCGACCAATCAGAGCACACTGTGCTCACAGGGAGGGTGGGGCTGGAGCTATTGGAGCTACAACGAGCGAAATTCAGTGAATACACATACTATACAGAGATGCTGTATGAGAAACCAATGTGAGTTTGGAAAATTGCACAATATAAATCTATTCTAGTAGACCTCAACAATGGAATTATGATCAGTGGAAATGGCCATGACCTTTAACGTAGCGACAGTAAAAGTGTCATTGTGCAGATTGGTCCATTTCAGAATAATATATATGATATGTTTTATAATGATTGATCATCAAGTGTTCTCAAAGCTGGTAAAGGTGCAGCTAGTTTGAATGACTTTGTATACTGCAGGGCAGCTTGTGAATTTACTCCAGGTGGAACTAAAGTATGATTTAACACTTGGTTATATTTCACATCATTCATCCACATCTGTAAACTAACTAAAGGTATTAAATAAATGTAGTGAGTAAAAGTACATAATGTAACTCTCAATTGTAGTGGAGTAGAAGTACAAAGTAGCATAACATTAAAATACTCAAGTAAAGTACAAGTATCTCAAAATTGTACTTAAGAAACTTGAGTAAATGTACTTTACACCACTGGTTCTATGTCATGACCAAACGAGTCCAAATCAATGCAGCATTACTAAACTGAACGAGTAAGATGCACCTCTTTTTATTTGTTTATTGATATTAATACACCTTCCTATAATATATAAATATCTTTTTGAAAAAACAGATTTCTTTATTGAAAACTATTGATTTGGTTCAATCACTTCCATTTCATGTGAGCATGTGAATCCAAATCAATGCAGCATTGAATCACTGACCTGGACGTGTCGGACATTGTCTATTTAAAATTGGATTTTATTTCACCTTCTACTTTTTATAAACATCTTTATATTTTTTGGAATAAAAACTATTGATTCTGTTCAAAAGCGTCCACGCTAATGCATCCTTTTCCATCACATCAAGTATAAGGTATTGTTGACACACTATAGAAATCATTATTATTTGTACACTTTACAGAATAACTCCTTCTGTCATTCTTTAATTAAGGACAATGGCGTCCAACCTATTTTAGGGGTTACAGTTCAAACCATATGTGTGTGTTAATAAGACAAGAGGACTTATCTAGTTCACAGACTGGTCAAATGTACTAATATCTCTCTAGGTCGTCCTCAGACGAGCCCTCCATCGTTGCTTCCAGTCATCCCGGTTCTCCAAACATCTGGCCAGTTCATTGGTACTTTGTGCTCCTGCGTCGTTCTTGAGTACGTCCACGTATGTTTGTGCGGGACGTCCTCGTGACCGATGCCCGTGCGTTGGTT
The DNA here is from genome assembly GCF_902827175.1 of Gymnodraco acuticeps. Lineage (NCBI taxonomy): Eukaryota > Metazoa > Chordata > Actinopteri > Perciformes > Bathydraconidae > Gymnodraco > Gymnodraco acuticeps. The sequence continues at coordinate 167,183 of NW_022992189.1, forward strand.
CCCACAGCACCAATTTGCCGGCTGGCAGCTCTTGATGCCTTTGGCAATGTCCTGCTAGTCTCATTCTCCTGGCTGCAATTTTCTCGCTCACCCTTGGTATTCCCTCGTACAGGATGTTGTTGGTTACATGCACACTCTTGCTGATGTTAAGTACTGCTCGCAACATTCTGGTGTAGCATCCGTCAAGAGACTTTTGCAGGGTTGGCTTCAGGGTCCAGCATTCACTGCCATAGACTCTACCGTTGCATAAAAGAAGCTGAGTTTGATTAATATATATCAAATAAATGTAATTAAATACGGAAAAAAAACATACAAAATACCATCTTAATAAACAGAAATGCTCTTCTGCACACAGTTGCAAGTAAAATGTTTATTCAAATTGATTTCACGGCATTTTGTGAATGGGTACAAAGAGAGAAATATAAGAATAACCATATTACAAAATTAAGGCAGCACCGAAATGAACACTTTTAATGTATAAGGTGGAGTTTGTCCCTTTAGCTATTTCTGAAAGCTTATCAAAAAGATATTGCATACATTTCATTTTAATATTACAACATGCTTATTCTAAGGCTTAGTACAACATCTTGATTGTGTATCTGTTGCACACGTGAGTAATTACTTCATGTTAATTGAAGGATATGCTTGTGTTTTTCTGCAGTAAATCATGAATCTATTTATTTCGAGACTCCATTCAGACTTTCTGGCTGCTGACGACGGGGCTGAAGGTTTTTTCAGAGTCGGCCATGAACGCCTCGATCTCCTCCACGGTGCGAGGGACGCACGTCAACAGCTCGATGCCGTCAGCCGTCACCGCGATGTCGTCCTCGATGCGCACCTGAACACACCACGAAACAGAGGTCAGACACACAGAGAGGAGAAGGTCCCCTATTATACTGTTTTTCATCAATATATTAGAGGTCTCAGATATATACAGAACATGTCTCTGATTGGCTGAAACACCAAAAAGATCATTGCAGCATTACCCATAATCCCCTCTGTTTCAGCCCTGTTTCCAAAGTGCTGATTCTCTGTCTGTTACTTTAGATGAAAATAAGGAGCCCCTCCCCACGCCCCTCTGAGAGAGATTTGGTTAAAAAGAACTCAAAGGTACTCTAGGAGGAGATTCAGGTGATAAGGTGGGGGGGGGGGTTACCTTGGTTGCTGATTGGCTAATGGTTACACAAGCCAACACGTCTTTATGACATCATAAAGTGGCCAAAATCTGATCAGCTCATTATCAAACAGGTTTTTTTTTATATAAATGGATCAGGACACAAAGAGAGAGAATCTTTTTTCAACCACAATATAAATGTGTTTTCGGCGCACTGACCCCTCCGAAGCCCCTGAAGCGCTGCAGCACGGCGCCGTTGATGAAGCAGCTCTGTTTCGGGTTGCTTAGCGCCTGATCCAGCAGGTGGTTGATGAAGTAGATGCCCGGCTCCACCGTGAGGACCATCCTCTCCTGCACCAGGCGGCCCATCCGGAGACTCTTCAGCCCGGGCTCGTTCACACGCTCCGTCCCCTGGGAGAGTACAGGAATACACGTGAATATAATGATCTAACATCAGAGTAAACACATATCTTCTTCAGCATATACACCACTGTGTAATTTGGAACCACTAATTCATTTGTGAGAAAGACCAACATGGTAAAAAACACAAGCTGCAGATAGAAAAGTAGTAACATTTTATAACCATTGTTTTACGTCTAGGAAAGTGGAGGATAAACTGTCAATAACAAGGAACTGGGACTATTCAAGACATTGTGAACTGATATGTTCAGTTCTTTTGCAATAAATCACGTTAGCCTCTAAATGAGGACATACTCTGATCATGTCCAGGTTCATATCAGTATATAGTGTCTCTACTTTAAAGAGTCCTCTCCTGCTGATGTTCAGGTGTATATCAGTATGTAGTGTCTCTACTTTAAAGAGTCCTCTCCTGCTGATGTCCAGGTGTATATCAGTATGTAGTGTCTCTACTTTAAAGAGTCCTCTCCTGCTGATGTCCAGGTGTATATCAGTATGTAGTGTCTCTACTTTAAAGAGTCCTCTCCTGCTGATGTTCAGGTGTATATCAGTATGTAGTGTCTCTACTTTAAAGAGTCCTCTCCTGCTGATGTTCAGGTGTATATCAGTATGTAGTGTCTCTACTTTAAAGAGTTCTCTCCTGCTGATGTTCAGGTGTACATCAGTATGGAGTGTCTCTACTTTAAAGAGTCCTCTCCTGCTGATGTTCAGGTGTATATCAGTATGTAGTGTCTCTACTTTAAAGAGTCCTCTCCTGCTGATGTCCAGGTGTATATCAGTATGTAGTGTCTCTACTTTAAAGAGTCCTCTCCTGCTGATGTTCAGGTGTATATCAGTATGTAGTGTCTCTACTTTAAAGAGTCCTCTCCTGCTGATGTTCAGATGTATATTAGCATGTAGTGTCTCTACTTTAAAGAGTCCTCTCCTGCTGATGTTCAGGTGTATATCAGTATGTAGTGTCTCTACTTTAAAGAGTCCTCTCCTGCTGATGTTCAGGTGTATATCAGTATGTAGTGTCTCTACTTTAAAGAGTCCTCTCCTGCTGATGTCCAGGTGTATATCAGTATGTAGTGTCTCTACTTTAAAGAGTCCTCTCCTGCTGATGTCCAGGTGTATATCAGTATGTAGTGTCTCTACTTTAAAGAGTCCTCTCCTGCTGATGTTCAGGTGTATATCAGTATGCAGTGTCTCTACTTTAAAGAGTCCTCTCCTGCTGATGTTCAAGTGTATATCAGTATGTAGTGTCTCTACTTTAAAGAGTCCTCTCCTGCTGATGTTCAGGTGTATATCAGTATGTAGTGTCTCTACTTTAAAGAGTCCTCTCCTGCTGATGTTCAAGTGTATATCAGTATGTAGTGTCTCTACTTTAAAGAGTCCTCTCCTGCTGATGTTCAGGTGTATATCAGTATGTAGTGTCTCTACTTTAAAGAGTCCTCTCCTGCTGATGTTCAGGTGTATATCAGTATGTAGTGTCTCTACTTTAAAGAGTCCTCTCCTGCTGATGTTCAGGTGTATATCAGTATGCAGTGTCTCTACTTTAAAGAGTCCTCTCCTGCTGATGTTCAAGTGTATATCAGTATGTAGTGTCTCTACTTTAAAGAGTCCTCTCCTGCTGATGTTCAGGTGTATATCAGTATGTAGTGTCTCTACTTTAAAGAGTCCTCTCCTGCTGATGTTCAGGTGTATATCAGTATGTAGTGTCTCTACTTTAAAGAGTCCTCTCCTGCTGATGTTCAGGTGTATATCAGTATGCAGTGTCTCTACTTTAAAGAGTCCTCTCCTGCTGATGTTCAAGTGTATATCAGTATGTAGTGTCTCTACTTTAAAGAGTCCTCTCCTGCTGATGTTCAGGTGTATATCAGTATGTAGTGTCTCTACTTTAAAGAGTCCTCTCCTGCTGATGTTCAGGTGTATATCAGTATGTAGTGTCTCTACTTTAAAGAGTCCTCTCCTGCTGATGTTCAGGTGTATATCAGTATGTAGTGTCTCTACTTTAGAGAGTCCTCTCCTGCTGATGTTCAGGTGTATATCAGTATGTAGTGTCTCTACTTTAAAGAGTCCTCTCCTGCTGATGTTCAGGTTCATATCAGTATGTAGTGTCTCTACTTTAAAGAGTCCTCTCCTGCTGATGTTCAGGTGTATATCAGTATGTAGTGTCTCTACTTTAAAGAGTCCTCTCCTGCTGATGTTCAGGTGTATATCAGTATGTAGTGTCTCTACTTTAAAGAGTCCCCTCCTGCTGATGTTCAGGTGTATATCAGTATGTAGTGTCTCTACTTTAAAGAGTCCTCTCCTGCTGATGTTCAGGTGTATATCAGTATGCAGTGTCTCTACTTTAAAGAGTCCTCTCCTGCTGATGTTCAAGTGTATATCAGTATGTAGTGTCTCTACTTTAAAGAGTCCTCTCCTGCTGATGTTCAGGTGTATATCAGTATGTAGTGTCTCTACTTTAAAGAGTCCTCCTGCTGATGTTCAGGTGTATATCAGTATGTAGTGTCTCTACTTTAGAGAGTCCTCTCCTGCTGATGTTCAGGTGTATATCAGTATGTAGTGTCTCTACTTTAAAGAGTCCTCTCCTGCTGATGTTCAGGTTCATATCAGTATGTAGTGTCTCTACTTTAAAGAGTCCTCTCCTGCTGATGTTCAGGTGTATATCAGTATGTAGTGTCTCTACTTTAAAGAGTCCTCTCCTGCTGATGTTCAGGTGTATATCAGTATGTAGTGTCTCTACTTTAAAGAGTCCTCTCCTGCTGATGTTCAGGTGTATATCAGTATGTAGTGTCTCTACATGTCTCCATGCTTTAATGTTCAAAAAGCTCTTTATTGTTCTCGTACTGTCTGTGCTGCAGCACCTCTTTTCACCCTCTGTCTGAAACCAGAGCCCAGTCTGCTCTGATTGGTTAGCTGGCCGGCTCTGTTGTGATTAGTCCACCGATTAGAGATGTCCCGCCCCTTAGCCTATCACGTACAATATGTTGGAGCGCTAGCCAATAGAAGCACGAGTGTTACGTAGAAATGTCACTGTCTTCAGGAAGTACGTTGAAGAACTGATTCACCAAACATATTGAAAGGGTTTGTTCGGATTGCTTATAGTAGGGTTGTATGAGGTAGTTGTCACATGTCACAGTAGAGGCACAAAATACAAATAGGAACCTGAAAATGAGCATCATATTGATCTTTAAGACATCTCCTGGAGATCAGACTGAGACTAGCCAACAGTATATTTTGTCCACAGACTGACTGATCACTGTATTTACTGTATATTCAGCGCTGCCTGCCTCACACACTGACACTTCTCCTGGAGACCATGTGGGTTAACTGTCTTCTGCTGTCAGTTTGCAGAAGAGCAGCTGGACTGAATCTTCCACCACATCCTGAAACTGTCTGTGTTCAGAGTTCAGACAACATTTTAGTCCCCTCTCTCCCCCCTCTCTCTCCTGCCCTCTCCCTGAACCTGTTCGGCCTCTTTTTGTCTCACTTCTGCACCGGGGGTCTCTCTATTATTGATGACACATCAATAAAGCAGTGGGTTTCTTCTTCTGACTGGAGACTGTTGCAACAGTAAGGGTCTGTTGTGTTCAATTGCATTCAGTTTCATTCACTTTATCTACAAACAGTTAAAAACAATACAATTTACAAGACATAGAAGAGATCAAATGGGAAGCACCGATAATAATAGGAGGAGTAGTTTAAAACACGGCACCCTCAAATATTAAAAACTGCTGTGACATTTTAATTTGCTGTCTTCCTGTTTGGTTTACGGTCTCGCTCCTATACTTTTTTGGTCTTGTCTAAGTGTTACATATACCCACACAATCTCATACATTTAAGAAATGCAAGGTTTTAAATTTTTCAACACGTCTAAGCACGTCTGAATAATTATTATTATCCCTGTAATTTAAATAGGGTCCTTCAACCTGACTATAGGTTGATTCTCATACCTCAAATATATTACTTTTATGAGACGTAACAAGCACATATTTTATATTTTATTCCATTAAATGTAAATACTGCTTTACTTTATTTTACTATATATTTTTTTAATGTTATTATAGTGTTCTTAAAATAGTTCTGTGTTTTTTTAATTCTTGTTTTACTTTTATGTATGCACCACGACAGCAAGTCAAATTCCTCGTACGTGTCAACCTACCTGTTAATAAATAAATTCTGATTCTGAAACACATCCATCACTTAAAAAACACCAACTCAGAATTAAAGTCTGCTCACCTCAGGGTACCCCCCCACATCGTGCACGTCGATGCCCAGCAGGTGTCCCAGGCCGTGGGGCATGAAGACGGACCCCAGGTGGACCTCCATCATGGCGTCCACGCTGCCGCTCAGCAGCCCCAGACGCAGCAGCTCCTCCAGGTGGACGCGGTCCGCCAGGCGGTGCATCTCGGTCCACTTCACTCCTGCAGCACAAACACAACGTTAGTGAAGAACAGAGGAGTCCAAGACCCGAACTCTAACACTCTCAGAATGTAGGCATAAGGCCAGGTTTACATTTGATTAGCACGTGGGCTTTGCACAGAGATATGAAGAGGTATTTGTTTGCAAATATATTGTTGGGAAATATCTTGAAAATAAATATCAGTGTTTACCAATTAATGTTATTGTCTAATGTATGTCTTATGTTTGGCATTTGTGTTGAGTGTAGGGTTTGATGTGTACACTAAACCAAACTTAACTTAAATAGACTAAACTCAACTCAACCAAACTAAAGTTGCCCATTTAATGCTTTAAAGGTCACCTATCATGCTAGTTTAGGCAATAGCATAGGTCTCAGATGTATACAAATATATAAAGAACATGTCTATGAAGTGTTTTGCTCAAAATACCAAACAGATCACCCATTCTAGCCACGCCTCATATCCCTCTATTTCACTTCCTGTTTCAAAAGTGCTGATTTGGGGTATAAAGCTTTAAAATGTATACAAAATGTAAAAGGAGGGGTCTGAGCTCATGCGGGACCCGGCAGCTACTGTCTAAACTAAATGCTGCCGTGATGAAACGCCATATCATGGATTATCAAGGATTCTCTCTGAAACAGTCTGGAGCTCAAAGGCTTTCTCTCTTGCCGGTTATACCACAAGGTGAGTTCCTTTTTACTTCCTGCTTCTTCACACACATGCTCTCCAGTACAGGTTAGCTCTGAGTGTTAGCGATGCTAATGTAAACACCAACCATATTACGTCCAAAACAGTCGGGCATTGTTTCTGATAGTGTTGTGGGTCTGCTTTGCCGATATTACGTCATATCGGACGCAAATCAGCTCCGTTGTAGCCCCGTTTTAGAGATTTGGGTACGGAGGAAAAGAGAGAGGGTTTTATTTTCTGACGCTGCGTGAGTTCCCCGACACACCGGGGACACATAGTTATGCATAAAAGACATCAAAAAGTACATTTTGCATGATAGGTCCCCTTTAATAGAAAAAGCAGTGAACTGGTCATATGTTCCCCATTTGTCGTCCCCTACGTCAGTGAAGTGTTCTCCACAGTTAATCTCCGTAGTGACTGAGAGATGCTGACCTGGTTTGATGGCGGCCATGACGGCTCTGGAGGATTTGAGCACGGCTTCGTAGACGTCCCTCTGGTCCGAGGTGAACCTGCCGTTAGCCGGGAAGGAGCAGGTGATGTCCGAGGAGTAGCAGTAGTACTCTCCGCCCATATCAAACAGGCTGTGGGCGACAACACATCAGAGTTATTCATAAACACTTATGCATAGACTCATTGACTCTATGCATAACATTAATGCACACAATATCTGTTTTATTTTTGTATTACTGCCGGATTTTATTCCATTCTGTTTTTATGTAAATATTGTTATATTTCACTATATTTTTTATTATTTGTAATATTTTTTAATGTTACTATAGTTTTCTAAAAATAGTTCTCTATCTGTGTTTTTACATTTTTGTTTTACTTTTATGTATGCACGATGACATCAAGTCAAATTCCTCGTACGTGTCAACCTACCTGGTAATAAACCTGTTTCTGATCACATCTGTAATATATCAGTACAAATATAGTAAAATATTTGGTAACACTGTACATTTAGGTACACATATTCACCATCAACTAGCTTTTCAGTAACATGCAGACGAGCAGTATATTGGCTCTTTATTAGGCATTATAAACCCTTATTAATGCCTTATTCTACATGACCATATTCTACAACAGGGTGTCCGCGGGGTCTTAAAAAGTATTAAAAGTTGATAAATCAATTTAGCGAAAATTAAGGCTATTAAAAAGTATTAAAGGGCATTTTCCAAGGCATTACATTTTGTAGCTTGTTTTCAATAAGTATATAAATGGTCCAAAGAGGTTGTATTCTACCGTCTGCCTGAATGTAATCATGGCCTAGGTGTGTAGTGTGATTCTGTGTAGTTTATTTATGGCATCCCGTTGGGTTTGACGTCATCTGAACAGGACATCGCACGCTCACTGCTTGATAGCGCGAAGGTCCGTTTACGCCGGTTGTTAAACAACATCGTTATGGGGAAATGCAAGTCTGCGTCCAAATGGTTGGAAGATAAGGAGGAAGGACAATCAATACTGTGTATAGTCAATGTGAGGTAAAGTGTGTCGCCAAGGTAACCGGATAGAACTCCAAGTGGCGATGAGGTCTTAAAATGTGTGGAAAGGGTCTTAAAAAAGGTCTTAAAAGGATTTACATGTGACTTCAGGATTCCTGCATATACCCGCTACAAGTACTAGGCCATTAGTTAAGAGTTTATCCTCAATAACCCTCTAATTAGTGCTTATTTATTGCAAATAAGGAAGTTGTTGTACATGAGTTTTGGTCTTAATATGCTCTGCTCAATATGGGCCTAATAAGGCAGTAGTACCACAAGAATAGTCATTCTCCCATAATAACACCTAACACATATCTATTCTTATGTAACAAGACATGAAACTACAAGTGTTAATTGTGTCAAAATAACTTAAAATGTAGTATTTTCTAACTCAGAATATGTTTACTAATAAGCTAGTAGTTTGGCTCTAATATGCATGTTAATTAACAACTAGTTGATGGTGAATAGGTGTACCCTCATCTAAAGTGTTACCAAATATTTGTGAATTACGAGCGAGTTCAAGAAAGTTATTGCATCTGAAAAATACAGTGCTGAAAGTTGCTGCTCACCACATGTCTCCATCCACGATAGTCTTTTCATTGGGAGCTCCCGCGTGGCCGTAGTGCAGGATGGACGAGTTGTTGCCCCTGTTGATAAGAAATATCACAATAAGGGAAGTAAAAACACGTATGAAAAGTACAAGGTGTCATTATTTTAGATGCAACTCATATAAAGTTACCTGAAAACTCATTTAAATGTAATATTATTTTGCAATTAGAGGTGACACAATATACCGGTATTGATTTAGGTAATATTACTAATACAATATGATATTGTGTGAATAACCGAGCGCCTCTTAAATCATTTTATTTTGTAAAGTGATGGTTAAAAACTCTTTGTCTACTCTCCTTCAACCAAGTTAATGTGTTATTCATTTGCCAAAAAGAGATAAAACGCACATTTAAGATGAATTGTTTTCTTTAATTTGTTTTTAGATAACGTTATCAGGAAATTCGACATTGTGACAGCCTTATTGCAGAGCAGAAATAAAGTATTAACAACCTTTACAAGTTCATCGGTTTGATTTTACCTTTAAAAAAAACACAGTGACCTTTTAAGAATAACTGGGACTATCGGATATTTATTTCTCAGCTCTTCATTTGGAAAATATCTTTCATTAACGAACTACTGATCCCCAGGAAGTGCTCATTAGCACTAAAGGCCTTTAGCACTAAAGGCCAAAGCCTAACGATGAGCTCCAAATTCTTCATCTGTCATGTCGCTGCTAGGCGACCGTTACCATGCAACAGACAGGAAGTGGATGGTATGTTTCAGCAGGCTTTGACCAATCAGACACTTACTTTTCTGCTATCTTTGATGAGAGATAAAATTACAAATTATTGGTTTTGACTAAACTAGTTTGACTGAAATGTTCAATATAATCTGATGGCTAAAAAACACTAAATGTCAACAGTTTTCATTGACAAAAAGTAGACTAAAATAATTAGTTTTCTTTGACTAAAATAAGACTAAAATGCTTTTAGTTGACAAAAACTTGACTAAATAAAAACAGGATGAAGGTGACTAAATATGACAGGGTTCATAGTCATAGTCATACAGTTTTTTTCCATGACTTTTACCTAATTTTCCATGACCAAAAAAATTACTCTTTCTCAGCGGTACCACTGAAAATGGTTTATTTTAACATGGAACAGGAAAATAAGGTCTGCATATGAACCATGTTGTGCCTATCTAAAACAAATCCAATAGGCTTACTAGCTTCCACACGCTAAAGCAACTCAAATCTCTCACCAGCAAAATACCTCGTTGTTTCATTACTATACGATACAGTATGTATTATCATTATAGTATTACTATTTCGGCGATTAGATAATATATCAATTATATTTGATGCAACTTTAGTTACATTTCCATGACTTTTCCAAAACCTTGGGAAAAATATTGTTTTCCATAACTTTTCCAGGGCCTGGAATTTGCATTTTGAATTTCCATGACTTTTCCAGGTTTTCAATGACCGTAAGAACCCTGTAAAAAGGACATTTGACACAGGACTACATAAAAACATAGCTGGAGACGCATCATTTCAGGCTGAATTAGAAACTAAAACAGGTTAAATGAAAGTGACATTTCCTTACGTTCCACAGATGCAGGTGTACGAGGTGTGACGCATCCCTCCCTTGGTGTAGCAGTAGTGCTGGAACAAGCTGCAAAGCATAAAGAAGTCCATTTTATTAAAAAATAAATGATTTCAGCACAAAAAAAAAGTTGAACGACTTTTCATTTTTAAGACATTTAAAAGATCAATTCAACCCATTTTAAAACCAAGGCCGTATGTTTTACACTAATGAGTTAAATGCCTTGTAACCTATGAGGATATATTGCATTTAATACATTTTATTTGTATAGCACACTTTAAAAACAACGTCATTTCAAGATGCTTCACAATTCGATGAGAAACAAAGTTATCTAAGAACATATTTAATAAAAACATTTGAAAAAAACATACAAAACAAAGGAGCTGAGTTTTAAAAAAATGATTAAGATATAAGAATCTCTGCTTTAAAAGCTTCAGTCAGCAGCAGTGTGAGGTGTGTGTCTGTGTTGAAATGTGTGTTTCAGGAATTGTCAGTTTCACTGTGACACAGGACACAACTAAGTTCTGTGTTTCTAGATGTAACTTGATTATACCCTTAGTTAGTATACCCTACTGCCCGAATAAGTTATCTGTATTTTACCAGCTTTTTTTATACTACATGTTAGAATACGACATATTTAGGGATGCAACTGAAAAAAAGTCACATTACTTTTGATAGTAAAGGGCTGATTAAATCCCGACATATACTTTAGATATTAAAGCGTAGACTGTGGCTCAGTGGCTAGAGTGCTGGACTTCGAATCAGGGGGTAGCTAGTTCGAGTCCCACTGCAGTCTGCATGTCGTTGTGTCCCCATCGCTGTATCTCTTCTTGGACCAAATGCACCTCTTACCTCTCCATCTCATATTCCTTCATTCCAGGTTTCACATGCTTCATGATCTGCAGGTGAAAGTCAGAGTACATGTGAATCAGAATAAATATGTTACTGACTCTGGAAATTCATCTCAAAGTTGACCTTATGTACAAAGACAGACTGACTGGTGATTCAAACCTTAGAGCTCCTGACTGGCACGTAACACATTGAAAGGTAGAGGAAGAAGGCTTTGCTTCACAACTCGCTTAACAAATTAGGAGCATTCATTTTAAAATGTTCCTTCATTTGCTCCGTGTACATTATAGGTGTCAATATTTACCGATATGGATGAAAAATGTTGATTCTGCAATAACGAAACTGAAATGTACTCTTTTTCTTAGTTTTCTTCATATTCCTAATGTTTCTTTTAGTCTGCTATTCGTCTTATATTATGTTAAAATCTGACTTTGTACCATTTATTTTTATAATTCGTATTACAAATGAACACATGCAACACTTTAATATCCATCGTTATTGATTACTAGCAGTTCCGTTTGTATGCAAAAAAGCCATTTTAAGTATGTAAAAAACATGTTTCTAGTGAGCTCTTTCTCCTCCGTCTCATTTTCAACATGAGCTGAACAAAGTGTGGATTATTGCCTCAAGCAGAGTCTGCAGGATTTACTCAAAGCAGATATAAAGAGTTCAAAGGTCAGAGAGAGAGAATTGATAAACATTTTCTGTTCCTACTTCGACCCGACGGGGAACACTGGACCTGCAAATCTGCCGTAAAACGGGTCTTTTGGCAGAAACGTGACCAAACACACCTCAAAAAACACCTAATGGTCTCTCAGGAGAAACACTTTTCTCCGAGTGACTTCAGAGGACAGATAACACTCAGAGTTTAACGGCTCCGTCCCCCCCGAAGAAGTTATTCATGGTGTTAGAGGTAAATGCTCTGCCGTGGTAAAATATGGCTTTAATGTTGCAGCTTATTGGTCAAAGGCTATCTCGTGCAGCTGCCGGCCTCCGAGAAGTTAGAATCGATAACATTTGAAAGTGTTTATAGCCTTAAAGGGGCTGACATCTTGATTTATTTGGGCGAGTGGTGAACTCAATAAGCCTTTCAACACTCTGGCCGTTTAATTTCATGCTCTGGACGTTTCTTTTTCTTTCTTTTCAGATTCAAACATTTCGATTTGAGCACCCTCGTCTATCTTACCATTTTATGGGCTTCGCTGGAGATCTTGTTGGTGTATCGCAGCACCTCCAGCTCCATGTCAGTCTTAGTGAGACGGCTGAGGACGGAAACAGGAAGTGAGAGAGAGGCTCTTTCATTCTGACCTGTAGACCACCAACACACACTCACAGCATTCAACTGTTACATGGCACCGAAGCAGTGGTTCCCTGATGTTTTCTGCAGAGCCCTCCTTTTGTAAATTAAACCTTTTCTCAGCAGTCTACAGCTTTAAGTGCAACGTAATCGTGCTGTATCATATCCCATCGAATCGTATTAGATAGATAGATAGATAGACGGACGGACAGAGAGACAGATAGATAGATGGACGGACAGAGAGACAGATAGATAGATGGACGGACAGAGAGATAGATAGATAGACGGACAGAGAGACAGATAGATAGATGGACGGACAGAGAGATAGATAGATAGACGGATGGACAGAGAGACAGATAGATAGACGGACGGACAGAGAGACAGAAGAATAGACGGACGGACAGAGAGACAGATAGATAGACCAGATCAGATAGAGAGGACAGGAGAGACAGATAGATAGACGGACGGACAGAGAGACAGATAGATAGACGGACGGACAGAGAGACAGATAGATAGACGGACGGACAGAGAGACAGAGACAGATAGATAGACGGACGGACAGAGAGACAGATAGATAGACGGACGGACAGAGAGACAGATAGATAGACGGCATGGACAGGAGAGACAGATAGATAGACGGACGGACAGAGAGACAGATAGATAGACGGACGGACAGAGAGACCTAGATAGATAGACGGACGGACAGAGAGGACAGATAGATAGAACGGACGGACAGAGAGACAGATAGATAGACGGACGGACAGAGAGACAGATAGATAGGACGGACGGACAGAGAGACAGATTAGATAGACGGACGGACAGAGAGACAGATAGATAGACGGACGGACAGAGAGACAGATAGATAGACGGACGGACAGAGAGACAGATAGATAGACGGCGGACAGAAGAGACAGATAGATAGACGGACGGACAGCAGAGACAGATAGATAGAGGACGGCACGGACAGAGAGACAGATAGATAGACGGGAACGGACAGAGAGACAGATTAGATAGACGGAACGGACGAGAGAGACAGATAGATAGACGGACGGGACAGAGAGACAGATAGATAGACGGACGGACAGAGAGACAGATAGATAGACGGACGGACAGAGAGACAGATAGATAGACGGATGGACAGAGAGACCGATAGATAGACTGGACGGACAGAGAGGACAGATAGATAGACAGACGGACAGAGAGAGAGAGACCAGATAGATAGACCGGACGGACCAGAGAGACAGATAGATAGGGACGGAAAGGACAGAGAGCAATAGATAGACGGACGGAACAGAGAGACAGATAGATAAGACGGATGGACAGAGAGACAGATAGATAGACGGACGGATCAGAGAGACAAGATAGATAGACGGACGGACAGCAGAGAGACAGATAGATAGACGGACGGACAGTGAGCCCAGATAGATAGACGGACGGACAGAGAGACAGATAGATAGACGGACGGACAGAGAGATAGATAGACGGACGGACAGAGAGACAGATAGATAGACAGACGGACAGAGAGACAGATAAGAGACGGACGGACAGAGAGATAGATAGACGGACGGACAGAGAGATAGATAGATAGACGGAGGACAGAGAGACGATAGATAGACGGATAGGACAGAGAGACAGATAGATAGACGGACGGACAGAGAGACAGATAGATAGACGGACGGACAGAGAGGACAGATAGATAGACGGACGGACAGAGAGACGATAGATAGACGGACGGACAGGAGAGACAGATAGATAGACGGACGGACAGAGAGACAGATAGATAGACGGACGGACAGAGAGACAGATAGATAGACGGACGGACAGAGAGATAGATAGACGGACGGACAGAGAGACAGATAGATAGACGGACGGACAGAGAGACAGATAGATAGACGGATGGACAGAGAGACAGATAGATAGACGGACGGACAGAGAGACAGATAGATAGACGGACGGACAGAGAGACAGATAGATAGACGGACGGACAGAGAGACAGATAGATAGACGGACGGACAGAGAGACAGATAGATAGACGGACGGACAGAGAGACAGATAGATAGACGGATGGACAGAGAGACAGATAGATAGACGGATGGACAGAGAGACAGATAGATAGACAGACGGACAGAGAGACAGATAGATAGACGGATGGACAGAGAGACAGATAGATAGACGGATGGACAGAGAGACAGATAGATAGACGGACGGACAGAGAGACAGATAGATAGACGGATGGACAGAGAGACAGATAGATAGACGGACGGACAGAGAGACAGATAGATAGACGGACGGACAGAGAGACAGATAGATAGACGGACGGACAGAGAGACAGATAGATAGACGGACGGACAGAGAGACAGATAGATAGACGGACGGACAGAGAGACAGATAGATAGACGGACGGACAGAGAGACAGATAGATAGACGGACGGACAAAGAGACAGATAGATTAAGACACTAGAAATAAACAATCCAGAATATTTCTGAAGTAGAAATAAAATGTGGAAATATACATGTGGAAATACATATTACTCATATCGCACTGTATTATAGCTTACCGTAACTTATTATATCGTACTGTATTGTATTGCACTGTATCGCATTGTATCGTACTTTAAAGTACCGTATAATATCTTACCGTAACGTATTATATTGTAATGCACTGTATCGTACTGTACTTTATCTTACCTGATCATATCTGACCGTAACGTATTATATCGTATTGTACTGTACTGTATCAAACTGTATCGTACTGTATTGTACCGTGTCCTATCCTATCGTAATATATTGTACTGTATCATAAAGTATCAAACTGTATCGTACTTTATCCTATCGTATCGGTGTATTGTATTGCATCATGCTGAATTGTATTGAACTGTATCATATCTGACTGTATTGTACTTAATCGTACTGTATTGTAACATATTGCTTTGTATCGTATTGTATCGTATCATAAATGTATCAATAAATTATATTATAAAACAAATAATTTGTCATGTTTGTAGATCTCATTGTATGTGTTTATTAAAGCAGTAGTTTGATACAGGAGTGTATTAAGGGAGTTTACCAATAATATAAGTGAATAAATAACACAAGGAGGTGGTAACCAAAGCAACACTAATGGAAGTTTAAAAAAGCCCATTATAAGGAGAGCCATGTGGGCCGAGAGGTTCAAGGGAGGTGTGACTGAAAAGCATTCCTTCTTATTTCACCAAATGCCAATTCATCTGGAGGGTGCAAACTCTAATGCCGAGGACACGGAGAGAGGCACGGAGTCCATTACATCTGTTCAGACTCTCTCTCTGCGAGGATACAAACACAAGACAGAGAAGAAAAGCCCCGTTTCTGATGCAGACACACAATCACCTGACCGTACCGCTGAAATTACCCAGAGTTCATGAGTAACAAGTGTTTGGGTGGTTAAAGGAGAGCTGAGAGTTGCACACATATTTTGGAAATGCCAATTAAGTTCTGGGAATCGGTACACAAGGTTTTGCAAAAGATACTTAGATATGAGGTTCCTATGCACTACAGCAGGGGTGTCCAAACTACGGCCCACGGACCATTGTGAATCGGCCCTCAGCAAATTCAAAAAGTATAATGACTAGGAAGTATAATAAACTTCTGCTGCTCTTATATTGTACTTCTTAAATATATATGTTCAAAGATATTACACAGTAGTATGCATGTGTTAATAAGCCCAATTGTCAAATAAATTCAGTCAATTAAAGTTGAAAACATGTTCTAACAAATCTAAGTTGATAAGAAAAAAGCCCAATGACTTATTTACATAACGAGCTTGAAATACACCCTTCATATTTCCTCTTATTAGCAGCAATCTGAAGCTTCTGTTTTAAGGAATGAGCTGCTAACAAAGTAAATGAAACCCCATGGAGAGCTGTGATGCTGTTTTTCTCACAGTATTTTCAAGTCTCAAGAATAATTTACCCATTGGATTGATTTTTCCAACTTATAACTGAACTTAAGAGGCGATATACCTCTTCGAATATTTTTCTATATGTGGCCCTCGTGAAAGAAGCTTGGACTACATGGCACTCTATCTGGGCAATTTTACAGAGGAAAATGTTCACTACATAGATAGATATCTTGTAAAAATAACGTTGATAGCTGGCAAGAAAGCTATAACTAGGAAATGGTGCAAGGTGGAGCCTCCTACTGTGGAACAGTGGATAGAGATCGTGGAGGAAATTCATATAATCTAAAAACTGACATATTGACTGAGACTGCAAGAAACACAATATGAAGAGGAATGGTCAATGTTTAAGATTCAAACCAGCGACCAGGAATACTGACTGATTGAGCAAGAGGAACTGTTCTGAGAAATATGACTCCCAACTGCATTTCTATTTTCTGTTTGTATTTCATATTATCTCTGTATTTGCATTGTGATGGCCCCATAGTGTGTGTGTGTGTGTGTGTGTGTGTGTGTGTGTGTGTGTGTGTGTGTGTGTGTGTGTGTGTGTGTGTGTGTGTGTGTGTGCGTGTGTGTGTGTGTGTGTGTGTGTGTGTGTGTGTGTGTGTGTGTGTTGCAGGTCCTGTGATGGAGGTGGAGCTGAGGAGGCCAATCAGCTTAACTGGGGACACCTGGCCGGCGCCCCAGGCTCTACTTAAGCCCAGCTGCCCGGAGTCACGGGGGCATCGCGACTCTCTCGGGGACCGACGAGGGAAACTCTCGCCGGGATCCCTTCCCCTCGCCCAGCCTCTCATTTTACGTTCAGAGATTGTTCGCAGAACCCAGTTGCCACAATAAATGTGCCGTTACTTTTTCGGAAACCCTTGTACGTCTCCATCTGTTTTCGTTGTGGCCTGCGAGCCGGTCGTAACAGTATCTATAGCTGTGTTGCATTGTTTATTTAGTTTGGGTTGTTCTGTACGTGCACAGCTGTTGTTGTAATGTTTTTATATAATACAAATTAAAGTGAGAACAAAAGGACTCTCTGAAGATGATTATAAAACATATTTTAATTACTCACCATTCCACAATGACCGGGTGCAACAGAGTGTTGTTCACTTGGAAGCTGATGGAAAAAACAAGAGGAAATTAATATTTATTTTTATTTCATTTTACTCAATTTTATTTGTTTTTGTACATGTTATTATATTCCTGTAATTGTATTTATCTTTCAGCTCTGTCATTCATGTTTGTTGATGTGTAAATCTGAGATAAATGTGCTTGGTGAGATATGGCTTTAGAAATAATTGATGAGTTGAGTTAAGTAAGAAGTATTTATTTGAACAATGCACACACACAAGCTCTGAACATATATGGGGCGAGGCCTGCGAGCTAGTTCAGGCAGTCAACTCGAGCACTTGCTGCCTTCATACATAACGCCCCTTGCCACTCTACAACCAACCAACCAGAGTCTCCTTAATATGCCGCTCTATTGAACCTGCCAGATCTCTCTCCATGCATTGCTGCAGCTACTCTACGTCGCTGCTCGCCTGCCCCACCACCACCCCAGCTTCCACCTGTAGGCTCGGGGGGTTAGTTATTTAATCATCGCTCATCGTGCTATGTATATCTGTGGAGTGATGAGGCCCGAGCCTAGACGCCAAACTCAACTATATGCTGCTTCTAAGAAACGTGAGTTGTCTGAAATGATGGTTACATCTGTGAATCAAGGCTGAGTTGACGTTCTCAAAGGTCTTGTTTCTTCCACTTGAAGAAGCTGGAAGCACAGATTTAAACATTCTCTCCTTCTTAAAAACCAAGACAAATAACTTTTGATGGATTTTCTGGGTTTGATCTGCTGTAGAGTTCATTTCCCCAGCTGTTTTATTTTATTGAGACTTTATTTAAACTCCTTTCTCATAATGTCCTTGTTAGTTTTTACCACATTTAATTAACCTATGGCTGCGTTCATGTTCCTGCTGCTGTGTTTCATGTTGCTGCTGCTCGCCTGCCCCCCCCACCACCCCAGCTTTCTGTAGGCTCGGGGGATAGTTATCTAATCATCGCTCATCGTGCTATGTATATCTGTGGAGTGATGAGGCCCGAGCCTAGACGCCAAACTCAACTATATGCTGCTTCTAGGAAACACGTGAGTTGTCTGACTGAAATATAATAAGTGGCAGGGGAGCATTACAGAGTTAATTAGTAACACTAGATAAGGACACAAGCATGCATACAGTCTTGCATCAGCACATGGTATACCACACATTATACATTGACTTTTTTATATTGTTATGTTACCTTTCTCTACCTCTATATTAGACGCCCTCACTTCCTATTTGTCAGAACTCATGCATTCAAAACATCCCCACACTTCACTAATATACGTATAATTATTTAATATCATCTTTAGTTAAGTTAATTAATAGCCGGTTGCTTATCTTGTATGTACACTACTCGCCTCCTCACCCTCACCATCACCTCTAAGATATTTATACACTTGCAAATTGAATGCAATGTAAAGTAATGCATGTTAATGATATACTTGCTTTGAAATAAGTATACTTTTCAAAGCGAAAACAGTGTCATGGACGAAGTGAAAACTAAAAGAAGGAAACAAACCAGAGCAAATAAAAACGGGTCATTAACTGATAACTAACAAGCAAGAGCAAAACTGTTTGCTTAGTTAAATTATATTTAGAATTAGGTTAAATCAGCATTAATCAGTATGCATGAGCTTGCTGTATCCTTGGTTATAAAAGAAAACAACAACAACCTCCCAAAACAAAGACTCATTATGTAAATACAAAGTGGTGCCAATTAAACTTACCCACTGATTCCTTCAAACGAGGCTTCACGGCAGATGCTGCCGCTGTCGGTGTTCTGACCTCGCTGCGTGGAAACAATAACACAAACAAGTGAGGATTCAAATATAAATACAACATATTCAACTGGTTTATATATATTTATATATATATATCTGTTCCAGAGGTTTTCAAAGAGTGAGAATGCAAAATTGATGATGTTGAGTGAGATGGCAGTTATCAGGAAGAGAGGTAAAATCTAACTGGAGCTTTTAACTAAGTGCCATCCCAAAAGTAAAATACTCCCACAGCATATCTGAACAATTTAACATGTGATCAGTCATATGATATTTAAAGAGTCCTCTCCTGCTGATGTTCAGGTTCATATCAGTATCTAGTGTCTCTACTTTAAAGAGTCCTCTCCTGCTGATGTTCAGGTGTATATCAGTATGTAGTGTCTCTACTTTAAAGAGTCCTCTCCTGCTGATTTTCAGGTTCATATCAGTATCTAGTGTCTCTACTTTAAAGAGTCCTCTCCTGCTGATGTTCAGGTGTATATCAGTATGTAGTGTCTCTACTTTAAAGAGTCCTCTCCTGCTGATGTTCAGGTGTATATCAGTATGTAGTGTCTCTACTTTAAAGAGTCCTCTCCTGCTGATTTTCAGGTTCATATCAGTATCTAGTGTCTCTACTTTAAAGAGTCCTCTCCTGCTGATGTTCAGGTGTATATCAGTATGTAGTGTCTCTACTTTAAAGAGTCCTCTCCTGCTGATGTTCAGGTGTATATCAGTATGTAGTGTCTCTACTTTAAAGAGTCCTCTCCTGCTGATGTTCAGGTGTATATCAGTATGTAGTGTCTCTACTTTAAAGAGTCCTCTCCTGCTGATGTTCAGGTGTATATCAGTATGTAGTGTCTCTACTTTAAAGAGTCCTCTCCTGCTGATGTTCAGGTGTATATCAGTATGTAGTGTCTCTACTTTAAAGAGTCCTCTCCTGCTAATGTTCAGGTGTATATCAGTATGTAGCGTCTCTACTTTAAAGAGTCCTCTCCTGCTGATGTTCAGGTGTATATCAGTATGTAGTGTCTCTACTTTAAAGAGTCCTCTCCTGCTGATGTTCAGGTGTATATCAGTATGTAGTGTCTCTACTTTAAAGAGTCCTCTCCTGCTGATGTTCAGGTGTATATCAGTATGTAGTGTCTCTACTTTAAAGAGTCCTCTCTTGCTGATGTTCAGGTGTATATCAGTATGTAGTGTCTCTACTTTAAAGAGTCCTCTCCTGCTGATGTTCAGGTGTATATCAGTATGTAGTGTCTCTACTTTAAAGAGTCCTCTCCTGCTGATGTTCAGGTGTATATCAGTATGTAGTGTCTCTACTTTAAAGAGTCCTCTCCTGCTGATGTTCAGGTGTATATCAGTATGTAGTGTCTCTACTTTAAAGAGTCCTCTCTTGCTGATGTTCAGGTGTATATCAGTATGTAGTGTCTCTACTTTAAAGAGTCCTCTCCTGATGATGTTCAGGTGTATATCAGTATGTAGTGTCTCTACTGGGACATGTCTCCATTCTTTAATGTTCAAAAAGCTCTTTATTTTCTCGTACTGCAAGCACCTCTTTTCACCCTCTGTCTGAAACCAGAGCTCAGTCTGCTCCGATTGGTTAGATGGCCGGCTCTGTTGTGATTGGTCAACCGATTAGAGATGTCCCGCCCCTTAGCCTATCACGTACAATGTGTTGGAGCCCCAGCTAATAGAGTGGTGCAGGGATGACGTATTTACCCGGAAGTAAGCTGCGCTCGGGTTCCCTCGACAAAAACAAACCTGTTTGATAAATGCACGTTTTGTTCAGCCGGATAATTTCCACATGTCTACCCTACTTTTATAATTTCGAATCATAAATCTAAATCGCCAGAAGCAAAATGCTAACGTTATGCTATAAAGGAACTACAGCCGAGTACAGCAGCACGACTTCAACGTCACGCCAACTTAAGATCCATATTCAAAGCATGAGCATGAGTGTTATATCGTGATGTCATTATGTTCAGGAAGTAAACAAACGAGTCCTCTGGAGGGAACGAAGGGATTGTAGCCTTTGCAGACCATTTACATGCAAACAAACCTATATAACACACTACAGGAAAGGGAAAACCACAACCTTCTTGCAAGAATAAACTCCCTAAAAGACTGTCTTGTTCCAAGTATCTTCATTTCAGTATAACGGAACGGTTTCCTCACCATCTTATTATTATTGGTTAGTTTGTCTCGGTACATTTCCACAACAAAGGCAGAATAGGACCTCTTAAAGGTCCCCTATTACTATCTCATCAATATATCATAGGTCTCAGATATAAACACAACATGTGTCCAAATACCAAACAGATCATTGCAGCATCCCATAATCCCCTCTGTTTCAGCCCTGTTTAAAAAGTGCAGATTCTCTGTCTGTTACTGTAGATCAGTGCTTCTCAAAGTGTGGTCCGCGGACCACTGGCGGTCCGTGAGCGCCCCCTAGTGGTCCGTGAGTATATTGGTAAAATTTCACATTTTAAATAAATAAATACATTTAAGTTTTCCGCACTCTCGCGGGAATATCTCCGCAATTGAGCGAGCTTAAGTTTCACTTTGAATTGCATGATATAGCCCAGCGCAACACCTTCGTCACACATGTTGCCACCTGTTTGTACCATTTTCAGGCGATTTGTAATCTGTTTGAGAAACACTGCACTAGATGAAAATAAGGAGCCCCTCCTCACGCCCCTCTGAGAGAGATTTGGTTAAAAATAACTCAATGGTGCTCTAGGAGGAGATTCAGGTGATAAGGGGGGGGGGGGGGGGGGTTACCTTGGTTGATGATTGGCTAATGGGTACACAAGACAACACATCGTTATGACATCATAAAGTGGCCAAAATCTGATCAGCTCATGTTCAGGTTGTTATAGAAATGGATCAGGACAAAAAGAGAGAGAATCTTTGTTCCTGAAACGTTCAGAGTCTCTTTCCACAGAGGGGACACATGTTGATGTAGAAGAGACATGAAGAAGAGGGGACACATGTTGATGTAGAAGAGACATGAAGAAGAGGGGACACATGTTGATGTAGAAGAGACATGGAGAAGAGGGGACACATGTTGATGTAGAAGAGACATGAAGAAGAGGGGACACATGTTGATGTAGAAGAGACATGAAGAAGAGGGGACACATGCTGATGTAGAAGAGACATGAAGAAGAGGGGACACATGTTGATGTAGAAGAGACATGAAGAAGAGGGGACACATGTTGATGTAGAAGAGACATGAAGAAGAGGGGACACATGTTGATGTAGAAGAGACATGAAGAAGAGGGGACACATGTTGATGTAGAAGAGACATGAAGAAGAGGGGGACACATGTTGATGTAGAAGAGACATGAAGAAGAGGGGACACATGTTGATGTAGAAGAGACATGAAGAAGAGGGGACACATGTTGATGTAGAAGAGACATGAAGAAGAGGGGACACATGTTGATGTAGAAGAGACATGAGGAAGAGGGGACACATGTTGATGTAGAAGAGACATGCAGAACTGGATTTTGCACAATAGGTGACCTTTAAATGAAACGTTATAACTTCCTGTAATCCTGTAGTAATGAGTGCACAACAACGTACCAGAGTGAGGAGCAGCGCAGGTCTCAGGTTGGTCAGGACATCAACAATCTGCAGACAGAGACAGAGATTCATTAAAGTCTCAGCAGGAATAAAAGAGCGTCTGCAGAGTAAAGGTCAGACTGCACACTGTGACTTTATTACTCCTCCGCTAACAGCTAAATGTCAGATAACAGATTCCAGACTCAGTGGTGATATTTAAGCATTCTTATTATTAATGCCACTAAAACTGACTTCCTAAAAGATTCACTGCGGAAAAAAAGTCATCTCTAAAACTGAAACTGTGAGAAATAAATGTGTTGATGCGAAAAAGCAGAGAGAAGATATCATTGTTAGTTAAACTGATTTAATGGGTCCATTATTAACTCATTAATAACCTTAAACTGTTAAAAAAAGGTTCCGTAACCATTACATTAGCTTTTTATTTCCAAAAATCTCATTACAGACACTTTATATATTCAATTAGACTAAATGCAACTTATATTGAGGTTGTATTTACAATTATTGGTATGAGTTTTATTCGTATTTCATGCATTACTTAGATTTTTTTAAGTATTTTTGCTCAATGACCGACAAGCATGTTTTACTCAAGTTGTTTACAAACAGGAAAACCTAAAAGATTGCAGGATTGAGGACTTTTACTGAAAATCTAACAAAAACAAGTGAACACCTTGTTTTATTTTTAAGAGCTTACTCGCAGCCTAACAAGAAGGTTTTGAGAAGACAAACGTGACTCATTGCACATACTTTGAATTATCTTACAACACAGTCACAGATCAAAAAATGCAAAATCATGAAGGTGGACACCAGCAAAATACTTAAACAATCCTTGACATGTCCTCCACACACTGCCTCACTCGATCAGGTAAAAGGAGAAATGTTTGCAGAAAAAAACACCTTGTTTGAGAAATTGAAAACTGCTCAAATATTCATGACCTGGTTTTGGTTTAGAACAACAACCTAAACACTGAGTTGTATATCCTTTTTGAAGGCAGCATTAAAGGTGGTAATTTACTTCAGCAAATCATTTTTTAATTCAGAAAGTTATTCTTATCTCGTGCCCTCATTGGTCATGTGCGCGTTCGCGTGTGTTGGAGGAGGGGCTATGTAAGGAAGTCTGAAGGAAGGGGCAGATATTTTCCGGTTGTGTATTTTCTAGCGCACTTGAGCTGGTTTCTCCATTCTTACCTACCCTACCTTTAAGTTATCTGCCAGCATTAGTTAAAGAAATGCAGAGGCCGATGTTATATGATATGTTTTTCTATAAATATACTGCAGTGTTGAGCTGTCACTGCTTCATGGGAGAAATGTCTGTTTGTTGAAGTGATAATGAGCGTGTTAACCTTATGACTAATAAAGAAATCTAACACCTCAGGAAGGTGCCTGCCGAGATGTAACAAATACCTGGAGTATCGTCAGCAGGATGAGTCACAGTTAGTAAGAAATGGGTAACATCAAATAGACTTCTGAGTGATTTGTTTCCAGTAAAAGATGTTATTTATAGTCTCATTATAATATTTTGATTCGTCAACATGCACGTCTCCAAAATAGCTGCGGAGCTGTCAAGCTTCCAACTTGAGGCTCATCTGGGAATCTGCTGCCAGCACCCATAAACATTCCTCTCAAAACAGGCAATTATAGAATGAAATTGTCTTCACATCGCAATTATGGACAGTCTCAAGAGGAGCGCGTGTTTTAAAAATAGACTAAATGAAGAGCTGCAGGATTCCAATTCTAAATTCTAAATAAAAGCATCAGAGGATTTTGTTTCTTGATTAGTTTGAACTCTCTGGTTTTACCAAATTAATAATCAGTGTGACGCTCATGTGTGAGGCCAAATCTTCTCAGTAAATATCCTTTGACATCATGAAGTGCATCCTCAGTGCGAAACATGTAGGCAGTAAAAACGTTCTACTGTAAAAGGCACCAGTAAAAATCAACTATCCGATATATTCACCGGGAAGTTCGGATAAAATGACGACCTTTAAAGCCGTCTATGGAGGCAGTAATGTGCAATACTGTAACTGCATTGCTACACACACACACACACACACACACACACACACACACACACACACACACACACACACACACACACACACACACACACACACACACACACCACACACACACACACACACACACACACACACACACACACACACACACACACACACACACACACACACACACACACACACACACACACACACACACACACACACACACACTGATTCTGTGCACCAAATTAACTTTTGTTTGGCTTTTGCTGGTTGTCTAACAATTGGGGCGGTTTGTTTGGCCTTTCAGTCAACATGTCAAAGTGTCCCACACACAAACACTTACATCACAGACGTATTGCACCTCATCAACAGCATACTTCTCCTTGAAGTGCTCTTTGGGAAAGATCCTGTGAACATATGCAAAAGAGGAAAGGGGAGAAAGAGACAGTTACCATAAATCAAGAAACTCCTGAGTGGAAAGTATTTTTTGCATCAGGTGACAAAAAAAAGATTTGTGGTTTATAGATAAGGGAAGAGTCAAAATGCAAGGTCAGGAGTCCTCGGGTTATTTCCACATCATTATGTTCCTTCACTTGCTTTCACATCAAGAGAACAGGGAACCTGGGATTGTCTTCCAGGCAGAACGTCTGTACATTTATTTAAAACAGTCTTTAACTTTTATTATGTAAAAAGCAGGCGGGAATTTATTGTAGATCAGATTTAGAAAAGGGATCAGTTGGATTAGTTTATTCTGATTTGCCTTTCAGGGCTTCCGTACTTCTTACAGATGTGTGGTGTATGGACACAATTAAGAAATGTAGAAATGTTATTCTGGCAAAAACCCTTTTTTGAACCATTCAAATCAGACTTAGAAAAT
Source organism: Gymnodraco acuticeps (assembly GCF_902827175.1). Taxonomy (NCBI): domain Eukaryota; kingdom Metazoa; phylum Chordata; class Actinopteri; order Perciformes; family Bathydraconidae; genus Gymnodraco; species Gymnodraco acuticeps. The sequence continues at coordinate 192,822 of NW_022992189.1, forward strand.
CAATCACTGCAAGTATTGATTCTGACTTGCCCTTTAGGACTTCTACTTCTGACAGATGTGTGGTGTGTTGACTACATTAACACTAGAACCGCCAGAGGTCGCTGAATACCTAAAACCGCCAACGGGTAACATGTACCCGCTATTGATTTTCAAGGTACAATGTTCTTTTATTTATCATACAGAACAGTGAGTTTTGATCGCACAGGGATGAAACGTATACCAATAGAATCTGTGGACTCTCAGCTTTTCATATGATATAGTTTTGCAGATAGCATGAAGTATAAAATATCGCTAAGAGTGCTGATTTAAACGCTTGGTGTTAGACTTGTGTTTTGTTTAGGTACAAATCTCTCTATCTATAACTATCTATCTGTAATGTTCTGTTCTATGGACATATAATTGTCTACATAAACAGACGACGTGGACTACTTCTCTCATTCCGAGTGTCCATCTTTATTCAACTGGCACGTAACTTGCACACATGCATTACGTCCTCAACGTGAGCTCAGTCATCCAAGATCTTGTATTCTCCAAGATGTTACACTATCTATAACTATCTATCCATCTATCAATATATCTATCTATCTATCTATCTATCTCTCTCAATCTATCTCTCTATCTATCTATGTATCTCTCTCTCAATCTATAAGGAACCGCAGTAGACAAAAGGCGTTGCTATAGCAACACGTCATGTTTACGCTGCATTTTCTATGAGGTAAATATTACCCGCTGGCGGATATGGGTATAATTGGCCTTTTTTTGGGCGATTTTTTCAATCTGACTTCATATTGACAATTGTTAACAACAGAGGGTGACACATAACACACTTTCAGGAAAAGTCACGGACTGAGAGACTTTAATATGTTATTGAAAAAAAGTTACATACAATCAAAAAACAGCTGCGGGTAAAATGTACCCGTTGGCGGTTCTAGTGTTAAGGAAGATAGAGATATTGTCATGGCAAAACTGTTTTTTTATGTGTACGAATGTCTTAACAAGTAATAATTTTAGATCGGACTTAGAAAATGGATGGAAGTCATTAGATGACATGTTACTTGTTAGACGCTTTCATCCAAAGCGACTTACATACTCAATACTGTGGGCAATCCCCACAGGAGCAATTAGGGGTGAAGTGTCTCAGGGACACAACGACATGCTGACTGCAGCGGGGTTTGAACTTGTGACCCCCTGATCCGAACACCAACGCACAACCCACTGCACCACACGCTAGGGCTGCTCGATTATGGCAAAAATCATAATCTCGATTATTTGGGTCAATAATTGATATCACGATTATTAAAAACGATTATCCATTTAATTTGAAAACATCAATTTATTGAGAAGTTTTTTTTAACATTATGTTTTTAACAGTTGATTACCCTGAACTTTAAGTTTAATTCAACTGAAAAACCAATAAAAAAAAAATTAATAATAAAAAGAAAAAAAAGAAAAAGTAATAATAAAAAAATAATCGTTTTATTTCGATTACGTTGTTTTCGTAATCGTTGCAAGTCATAATCGTAATTGCGATTAAAATACGATTAATTGAGCAGCCCACACGCCTCCCTCATAAATATTATCCTGGCAAAAAACTTCAGGGCTTCCATACTACTGACAGATGTGTAGTGTGTGGACGACATTAAGGAAGTCATAGATATTATCCTGGCAAACCACGTGTTCTTACAGTATGTCATAAAACCAGAAACAAGAGTGGCGCAGTGTCGCGTCCTACTGTAAAACCCGGAAGTAAACTCCTTCCGGTTCCTTCCACAAAAAAGCAATGAAATTTCTCCATAGGATTTTGGAAAATAGCTGGAAATCAGGTCTGTGGCCGACACACATTGAAGAGACGGATCACGTTTTGTTCAGCCGGATAATATCCACATGCCTACCCTACTTTTATCATTTTCAAATCTAATCGATAGATTTATGATTAGAAAATTATGCATTGGTTTTTGTCGAAGGAACCGGAAGTGGTAAAATGCTAACTTACTTCCGGGTTCTAAAGCTAGGCTAAATGAAATGCTCGTTGATACTATGGGCACTTGTAAATGTCTATAACTATGTAAATGTATCCTGTAAATATAATGTATGATGTCCTTTATTGTTTTGTTTCATGTGGAACCTATATGCTGCAGGTCTCCCTTGAAAAAGAGATCTATGATCTCAAGGGACCAATCTGATTAAATAAAGGTTTGAAATGAAATGAAATGAGGACGCGTCACTGTGGCACTCTATGTAGATCAGACTCAGAAAGTGGATCACTATCACTGGATCACTTTTTCTGATTTGCCTCTCAGGGCTTCTGTACTTTTACCAGTGGCGAGCCGTCAGGGCCTTCAAGGTATTCAGAGAATACCCTGGAACACTCAGATAAAACAAACAAAAAATCGATTTAATTATATAAATAAAATGTATATAAAATGAATAAATGAGAATGGTATCTGTGTTGTTGGTCTGTAATATTACAGTGCTACGTTGATTTGTTTGTCCTTCTCGGACCATGCACTACGCATTTCAGTGGTTTTGTGTTAGAAAAGAAAGCAACCAATCAGATCTTGTTCTGGGTCTCTGGGTAGAATATCCTTCAACAAGGTATTCTACATCCTTGATAGAATGCCCTGGCCGTTGCACTGAATGAGAGCATACGTTTGGACTGATAGTTTGATCAAACAATCATATATTGATTTGTAGCCAATGGGCGTGTTCTTTCAGAGTTCCCCTCGGTTCCAGGGTATTCTAGAAGGCCCGCTAGTTAACTGGCTCGAGACAGAGGATCTAGATGAGTGCGACGAAGCAATTCATGCCGTTTTATTGTTTTTAACGTTGAAATGACAAGTGCAACAGGTGAAGATGAAGTTGTTGCGGGATTGTTGTGAATACCCTTTTCAAGACGACAATTCAGTGAAAAGACGGACATTGTAATGCCGCGGAGGGGCGGGGGGGTGTGTGTGTCTAGAGAAGGTCCAGTTGTGATAGACACGGTTCGCCACTGACTTTTAACACATGTGTTTTGTTTGGGATAAACTTCAGTGGGCTTTGGCATCAGAACAACATTGTGTGGGTGATAAAAATCGCCTGGTGAAGTTTACAATGAATATAAAAGCATGTTTATACCGGGTGTAAAACATGTGTCTGTGTAGCACATGACTTTATCAACTTTACTTCCAGATACAGCCCACAGCCATGGTGACTGTCGGCCATGTGCAGCACTCTTTGAAGATTAGTGTGACTCACTCTCCCATCCAAGTAGCGTAGCTCTCAGGCAGTTTGGGAACAACAAGGATGGATTTCCCAGAGTCCACATCAATGGCTCCAAAACAGTCAGGCTCGGTTACTCCGAAAGCCCAGTGGAAGAAAGACTCCTGCAGAGAGGAGAGAATCAGCCAGAGCTTTAGAGAGGCAGATGATAATGGAGTCAGCTAGAAGAGAAACCTTTCCTCTGGTCACATTCTTGCATCACAAAGACATCATATAATGTCCGTTTTTAGACCAGTTCACGGAGAGCTCAACAACAAAACAACACTTTTAATAAGTCTTTGATTTGGGTTCAAAACCAATTATAGTGTTGGAGGAATGAGATCAGGAAGTGATTTCTCTGCAGAGTGGAGAGATTAATACGACAAGAGAAACTAAGAAGTGGACTTTCCTTTAGGAGGAGGCAGGTGAGGTTTTTGTGGCATCGTGAAAGAACAGCTTAAGGGATTGGGGGCAATAAATGCAATGCTAGAGGGGAATGATTAATAACTACATGGATGGACTTTCAGTGGAACTGTGGTCCAATGAGTCAACTGTAAACTGCAAGAATAACCTGTAGGAATTAAGTTGCATCAATCATCTAAGTCAGTGGTTCTCAACTGGTCAGGCCTCGGGACCCACTTTTTACTTGGTCAATACATCGCGACCCAACATTTTGAAGCACTCAAATCTATTCAACAAAAAATCGTGCTGTAATATATACGCTTTTCAGCATACATTATTAATTAAAGTGAAGTACAGTGCATATATCCCTTATATCCCTTCACAGAACTAAAGTATGCTTTTAAAAAAGGTTTAATGAGATGATGGAATCAAAGCTGAACTATATAAAAAGGCTCACTTGCTGAAAACCCAACCCCAGCAGGGGGTCTGGGGGGATTCTCCCCCAGGAGATTTTTAGAAATACTAACATAAACTATGCATTCTGGTACACTCTGAGAAGAAAATAAATAAATCTATTACTACCCGACATATTAATAATATTTTATGCCATTGTTTGTTTTTCACTTTGTTCTGACATCTTGCTGCGAGAAGAGTAAAGAGGAGATGGTCTGTGTGACTTACTTTAAATTGGGGGTAAGGGTAGATAGCTCCCATTGTTCTGTGACCTGTCAGTCATCAGACCGGGGGTCATATGTCATTATGTGTTGATTTATATCTGAAGTTGTACCCATGGATGTATAAAGAAGAGTTCTACCGCAAAGTTATTCTCCGTGGGGACTTCCGGCAACAATCTTGATTCTGATTGGCCAGAAGACTCGAAAAAACATCAGCAAAGATATTTTATTGAGAAGATGATCACTATGTGACAGAGGTTTTCAAAACCGTTTATGGTCTCCGGTACTTCCAGTCCAACACCTACTGCATGCACAGCGTTAGAAAATCGGGCCTTCAAAATAAAAGATTGACTTTCCCCCCCAAAAAAAAAAAAAAAATCCAATTTTTTTTTTTTCTATTTTTTTTTCTTCACTCATGCATCCGCGACCCACTCGAAACGAGTCCGCGACCCACCAGTTGAGAACCACTGATCTAAGTCGCTGTACATCTGAATGTTTTATTCCAATTTTGTTTGAAAATGGTAGGTTGTTGAGTTTCATGTACATTTCAAGCATGAGATTCAAGATGTGTTCTTGGGTGCAGTAGTCAAAAACTAAAACTGACTGAGGAACATGTTTTTATCAAGTGGTGTACAGACAGATTGAAGGATCGCGAAGCAAAGATGATTTATCTGAATTATAACAAAAACAACCTAAACACTGGGTTTTCTTTTAAATTACAGAGGTTACTTTCAGCTGAACAAGATGGAATTTAATGGGCAAATGTGACTTAACATTTTCTTGGAATATCGTCACAGATTTCTTTGATTAAAGACCTTATTTGTAACATAACAAAATTCTTACTTACAGACAAAAAATAGGGTTTCTTTACCAATTATACGCTGGTTTTGAGATCATTTATAAAGAGATGTATGGATAAAAAATAAGGTAACATTGCCCCCTTCTCAGCCTCAGTTCTGCACTTTTTCCCCCAGAGACCCCCTACCTGTCTGAAGAGCAGGTCGGTGTCGGTGCAGAACCTCTGCTTCTGCTCCCCCCCCTGCAGCACCACCACAGACCGAGGCAAGACTCCATCTTTGTTCTTCAGTCCACTGCACAGACGCCGGCGGTTCTCTGCGAACAGAGCGGCCGAAACCCTGAGGGTCTCGTTCCCCAGCCAGTAAACGGCTCTGAGAGGAGGGGAGACACCAAGCAGAAGCAGAATCAAGTTTATTGCCAGTACGTTCAGAGATGGTAAAAGCACACACATCCTTTACTCAAGGAGAAGTACAGATACTCGTGTTTAAAAATACTCTGGTAAAAGTAGAAGTACTGACTAAACTTCTTTACTCAAGTCAAAGTAAAGAGGGCTTTGAAATGTACTTAAGTAAAAAGTACCCATAACTAGCAGCTGTTTTAAAGAGTACCTGACCTCCCTTTATATTAATAGAACAATAATGTCATTGTTAGCTAATGAATGTTTCCATGCTGAACAACGGCAACATGACAACGTTTCCATTGGTCCCTCTTCTTTAGAGAAGACCAGGAAATGATGGATACACGGATCGTGTTCAAATCAATAGGCACGCAATGACTCTAAAGAATAATGATCACGCACCAAACACATATTCAGACTAAAGGAACCAGCTGTTTGGAAAATGAGAGAAGTAGAAAGTACAGGTATTTGGGTTCAACATGTAAGAAGTAGAAAGTACAGGTATTTGTGTTCAAAATGTGAGAAGTAGAAAGTACAGGTATTTGAGTCCAACATGTAAGAAGTAGAAAGTACAGGTATTTGAGTTCAACATGTAAGAAGTAGAAAGTACAGGTATTTGGGTTCAAAATGTAAGAAGTAGAAAGTACAGGTATTTGTGTTCAAAATGTGAGAAGTAGAAAGTACAGGTATTTGAGTTCAACATGTAAGAAGTAGAAAGTACAGGTATTTGTGTTCAACATGTAAGAAGTAGAAGTACAGGTATTTGAGTTCAACATGTAAGAAGTAGAAAGTACAGGTATTTGTGTTCAACATGTAAGAAGTAGAAAGTACAGGTATTTGAGTTCAACATGTAAGAAGTAGAAAGTACAGGTATTTGTGTTCAACATGTAAGAAGTAGAGAGTACAGGTATTTGTGTTCAACATGTAAGAAGTAGAAAGTACAGGTATTTGAGTTCAACATGTAAGAAGTAGAAAGTACAGGTATTTGTGTTCAACATGTAAGAAGTAGAAAGTACAGGTATTTGAGTTCAACATGTAAGAAGTAGAAAGTACAGGTATTTGAGTTCAACATGTAAGAAGTAGAAAGTACAGGTATTTGAGTTCAACATGTAAGAAGTAGAAAGTACAGGTATTTGAGTTCAACATGTAAGAAGTAGAAAGTACAGGTATTTGTGTTCAACATGTAAGAAGTAGAAAGTACAGGTATTTGAGTTTAACATGTAAGAAGTAGAAAGTACAGGTATTTGAGTTCAACATGTAAGAAGTAGAAAGTACAGGTATTTGTGTTCAACATGTAAGAAGTAGAAAGTACAGGTATTTGAGTTCAACATGTAAGAAGTAGAAAGTACAGGTATTTGAGTTCAACATGTAAGAAGTAGAAAGTTCAGGTATTTGTGTTCAACATGTAAGAAGTAGAAAGTACAGGTATTTGAGTTCAACATGTAAGAAGTAGAAAGTACAGGTATTTGAGTTCAACATGTAAGAAGTAGAAAGTACAGGTATTTGTGTTCAACATGTAAGAAGTAGAAAGTACAGGTATTTGTGTTCAAAATGAGAGAAGTAGAAAGTACAGGTATTTGTGTTCAAAATGAGAGAAGTAGAAAGTACAGGTATTTGTGTTCAAAATGAGAGAAGTAGAAAGTACAGGTATTTGAGTTCAACATGTAAGAAGTAGAAAGTACAGGTATTTGTGTTCAACATGTAAGAAGTAGAAAGTACAGGTATTTGTGTTCAAAATGTGAGAAGTAGAAAGTACAGGTATTTGAGTTCAACATGTAAGAAGTAGAAAGTACAGGTATTTGTGTTCAAATGTGAGAAGTAGAAAGTACAGGTATTTGTGTTCAACATGTAAGAAGTAGAAAGTACAGGTATTTGTGTTCAACATGTAAGAAGTAGAAAGTACAGGTATTTGAGTTCAACATGTAAGAAGTAGAAAGTACAGGTATTTGTGTTCAACATGTAAGAAGTAGAAAGTACAGGTATTTGTGTTCAAAATGTGAGAAGTAGAAAGTACAGGTATTTGTGTTCAACATGTAAGAAGTAGAAAGTACGGTATTTGAGTTCAACATGTAAGAAGTAGAAAGTACAGGTATTTGTGTTCAACATGTAAGAAGTAGAAAGTACAGGTATTTGAGTTCAACATGTAAGAAGTAGAAAGTACAGGTATTTGTGTTCAACATGTAAGAAGTAGAAAGTACAGGTATTTGAGTTCAACATGTAAGAAGTAGAAAGTACAGGTATTTGAGTTCAAAATGTAAAGAAGTAGAAAGTACAGGTATTTGAGTTCAACATGTAAGAAGTAGAAAGTACAGGTATTTGTGTTCAACATGTAAGAAGTAGAAAGTACAGGTATTTGAGTTCAACATGTAAGAAGTAGAAAGTACAGGTATTTGAGTTCAACATGTAAGAAGTAGAAAGTACAGGTATTTGAGTTCAACATGTAAGAAGTAAAAGTTACAGGTATTTGTGTTCAACATGTAAGAAGTAGAAAGTACAGGTATTTGAGTTCAACATGGTAAGAAGTAGAAAGTACAGGTATTTGAGTTCAACATGTAAGAAGTAGAAAGTACAGGTATTTGTGTTCAACATGTAAGAAGTAGAAAGTACAGGTATTTGAGTTCAACATGTAAGAGTAGAAAGTACAGGTATTTGAGTTCAACATGTAAGAAGTAGAAAGTACAGGTTTATGTAAGTACCGGTTGCAACCATGGTAAGAAGTAGAAAGTACAGGTATTTGTGTTCAACATGTAAGAAGTAGAAAGTACAGGTATTTGGGTTCAACATGTAAGAAGTAGAAAGTACAGGTATTTGTGTTCAAAATGAGAGAAGTAGAAAGTACAGGTATTTTAGTTCAACATGTAGAGAAGTAGAAAGTACAGGTATTTGAGTTCAACATGTAAGAAGTAGAAAGTACAGGTATTTGTGTTCAACATGTAAGAAGTCAAAGTAAAAAGTCGTCAGAAAAATAAGTAATGGAGTAAAGTACTGATACCAGAAAAATGTACTTAAGTAACAAAGTATTTGTACTCCACTACTTCCCACCTCCGGGTACGTTACACTTAAAAGGAATTTGCTTTGGTGTCTGGTGGTGGAGACAGGACTCTCAGCTGAAGGACTTGAGACACTTGGGATTAACACGTTAGAAGTGGCTCAAACCTAAAATAACATCACTTTTATTCAACTAGTCTCTGATAATGTCGTGTTCATTTCAGTTCAATAATTGGACCTAATGAAAACAGATAATAGCCAAATCCAGGGACATCTTTTTTCCATCTACTGAACAAAGAGAGATGATGCATTATTTGTTTTCTTCTCTCTAGAATTATTTAGGGGTGGGAAATTAAAACTGATTAATGTAAAAGTAAAACATATTTTCCTCAAAGATTCTGAATTGAAACACAACTTTAAAAGTGTATGAAAATGCTAGACAAAGATATGCAAATGAAATATTGATTGATTTGTAAGCATTATTGTGCATTTTGTAAGAAAAACAATCACATACAATATCAGTTTTACAGTTACTTTGTAGACAATTTACTTTTTAAAAGGCAGCAAGTTCAAGCCAACAATTGTATTAATTTTTCAGTCACTGAGAATTGAGAAATAACTTTTTAGTAGAGTGCTTATTTGTGCAAATCTGGCATGAATAAAGGTTTTTGTCTTAGGTTTGCTTTTGTGTGTTTACATTATCCCAATCAATTGATATACCTTGTGAAAATATTAAAGCAATCATTTGCCACACTGTATTAGCAAGAAGTGGACGACAGTATCACATGAAATATCAGCCCTATGTACTTGATGCAGAATTGATGTTGAATCTGCAATTGCTTTTACTAGATATCCCACATGAATTGAAAGATATCAGAGGATTCCCATCCCTCCAGGTAATCTGAAAAAAGAGCTTCAGCACAAGTTCAGATCCAGATATAAACAGAGACACATCCCTGTAACTGATACGTGTTGGTTATAATCTCTGGCTTTGCTGATAAGATAACAAACATATCTGATCGAGCCTGGACTCAAAGGTTAATCCATAACCTCATTGTTTTTTACGGCTCCAGGGTTTCTGTATCACGCTTGTTATGGAAATAATTATCATAGACGCCAAGATGTGACATACAGGACAAACCTTGATGTCTGTTTACCTCCTTTAAGGACACAGGCTGTTTCAGCCAATAATGTTATTGTTCCCATTCTGTGACCGGTCAATACTGGGTCACAGATGGTCGGTATTGTGGGTACACTGGGACACTTCCTTCTCTGTTGTCTGAGGACTCCAGGGCATGACATATGCAAGGCCATAAGTGGCGGAAGCTGGTAACTTAGTGTGCCCAAACTATCTAAAGCTATCTTATCAAAACATGTTGATGACTCTCTGTGGAACCAGTTAGATGGGCTGGCAAGAGAGAGGCTCTCCAGAATTGACGTGGCAACTCTACCGTGAAGTCAGAACCTCTGGCTCTTGGACTTGTGATGTGAATCCTCCGGCCGTAACTCCAAATAAACCACCAGTGTTTGACATCAAAGCTACTGCTCCTACCGTGTCTCCTTCCTGAGTCGGTGACTCCCACTGCATAGCTACACAGAAGTTTCCTCTACAACGCTCCTCTGGCTGAGTGAGCAGTGAGGTGGGAAATGAGGTTTTTACTGGAGGAGGTGGAGATGTACTGAACTGCAATCCAAACACCATGCAGGGCAATTGACCGGGGATACAATAAAATGTGAAAAACAACTTTAATGTTCCTGCAGGTTCTTAATATTCTGCATGTTTGTCGTGCGTTGAACTTATCGTAAGTCTCTTTGGATAACAGCTTCAAATTAGTGTAATATATGTTTTTTTTTGGTTTGAGTCAGTAAGTTGGGTATGAAACTATGTTTTATAGAGTGTCATGTTGCACAACTTTACATAGTTTGATAAGGTGCGCATGATGTTTGTTCCAACATATCAGATATTACCTTATGACTGCTGATTGCTGACAACATTATGATGATACAGCAGATTCTCGTACGGTTTTATCTGATTATTACTACCTGGGTTGTGTCACACAAGAACATTTAAAATTAATAAGAACAACCTCAGTAAACTCTCAGTGTCACAATTGCAACGCTCTTGAAACACGCATCTACATTTTTGACAGAAAAATCAAACATGAAGTCACTTTCTTTATATTTTAAGGCACTGGCTTTCATATACTTTTCTATTAAATAATTGTGAGCTTTAAAAAGAGGCAATAAGCACTTGGTAGTTCCTCAACTGTGACTTTTTTCCATATTGTATTTAAATAACGTTGATTTTCAGTGCAAAATGCAACCCTTAGAGTTAGAAATGCATATGATGGAACAATGTGGTAAATACATATCAGTGTGCAGTCTGGTCAATATGGACTTCATTTTAACATTACCTCTGACAAAATCAAACACAACCTGTATCATTAAAAAGCAGAAACACATATATACATGTGTACCGTTACATATTCTGGATATTCATTATTGTACACTATTGTGTTTAATTTTGCAAAAAAATGTGTTTGTTTTCCTACTGCTGTGTGCATTGCTGTATGATATATGTGTAGGTTTTTGTCAAAAATAGCCTTGTTTTCAAAGTCTTGCTGAGTAATCGTAAAAAAAACTGTAATATTAGACAATATCGCGAGATTAGCGTAATAACATATTTATATCTAAACACATCTTCATGACTGTCAAAGCTAACACTTCCCTGTTCAATATCTGACCCTAAAATCAACTCATGTTCAGAGTTTTCTGACAGAAATAAGAGCTGGACTCACTGTGCTGCTGCAGACATGTTGATGTTCTGGTCACACTGTCACGTGCTGGCAGCAATCACGTGACTTTTGCTCGGAGCTCATCCGCTGAAGTGACGCTATGCTGCGTTCAGGTCTATAGGAAATACCAGCTTCAGCAGCGAGGAAGCACCGTGAGGCTGTTTTGATGTTGTTTTTCAGACTTCGACTGTTGTTTATAAAGTGGTGAAGTCAATAAGAGAAAAACACTATCAAATAAATGACTATATTTTTGCCAAAAAGTATTAAAATGGTGTTACAGTATACAATACAACAGGGTGGGAGCAGCAAGTGCACAAATAAATGCAGAACTATAAAATAAAAGCCAATTGCTAAATGATTTTGTCTTTTATCCCCACATTATTTGATTTCTAAGTAAGCTACCCTTTTAGTTTTTAAATTATTGGCCAAGATTGCAGTCCTTTTGTTAAAGTCCACAGCATAAGTTATTGCTAACAATTTAAAAAAGATATATTACATTACATGTTACTTGTTAGACGCTTTTATCCAAAGCGACTTACATACTCAATACCAGGGACGTGCACAGGTACGGCAACAGCCCGTTTGCCATTTTTGTCTGACCTGCCCCTCTGGAGAGAGCAGTTTTTATTTGTTTTCTGTTGTGGCCGAATCAACATGATAAGCCCACAATTAGTATTGTAGCGTCTCGCTGCGGGAAACACACCTTGTCAGCGCTGCCATCAGTCACGTGACTTTGTTTACAATCTGACAGCTGGAAGCAAAGGAAAGCCCTCCGGCCTCATATGGCTCTGGTGATCACACCAAATGCCTGCCTGGCGTAAGAAACAAATCAGGGGACTTTACACCTTGACACCGTCGGTTATTTACAAAAAAAACACCTACATATACTTGTTATTGTGCTTCTGTCCTTCTGTGTCTTTTACTCTGCTCCGTAAACTCCCTCGACGGGGCTGCTCGCTCTCTTTTCTTGATCACCCTCTCACGGAGAACACTTCACTGTCCCGCTTAATTGTAGGATTTCTGCCACTTCAGTTTTATTTATTTAGTATTCCAGAATTTAATAACAGAGATGGTCAATCTCTGTTATTAAATTATGGAATACTAAATAAATAAGTAATTCGATACCTTACCGTTACTGCGCTCATAAAGAATAATAAGAATAATGTGGATTGAACTGGTTTCATTAGTGAGTTTATTTAAGGTAATTAGTTAGAAGCCCTATTTCATCAGTATGTCTGCACAGCAGTTACAATGGTCAAACTACATTAAAACAGAATTGTCCCCATTTTTTCTTTAATAGTTACTAACATTAGATATTTTAATGAGATATGGACCGCACAACTAAAAATGTGCCTGAATAACGAATTTAGCAGTTGACATAGAAGTCAACTGAGTGTCACTTGCAATGACAGTGTTGTGTTTTTCTGTTATGAACCTTTTACATTAAAAACAAGTTAGAATTTTCAAAAGGTCTTGTGCTTTTTTCCCGGGGGGGGGGGGGGGGGGGGGGGGGGGGGGGGGGGGGGGGGGGGGGGGGGGGGGGGGGGGGGGGGGCTTTTCCAGTTTAGAGCAATAGCCCCTCCAAATGTCTGTGCACGTCCCTGCTCAATACTGTGGGCAATCCCCACAGGAGCAATTTGGGGTGAAGTGTCTCAGGGACACAACGACATGCTGACTGCAGTGGGATTTGAACCTGTGACCCCCTGAACTTGAACACATACGCACAACCCACTGCGCCACACACCTCCATGTTACTAAATTAACCATTTAACACCAGTTTATTGTGGATCTTTTAATAGAAAAGGTCTATAATATACAGATATTCTCACCATTCAAGCTGAATATGCAGTTAAACATTAAGTATTTCTCATATATAATAGCACTACATGTGACTTTAGAGTCACACATGAGATACTTTCAGTTCCCTTTCTTTATCATGTGCCGAGGAAGTGAAATTATAAACCCACACTAACACAATGAGAACATGTTATGTAAACTTAAAGGCACGCACAATGTGTTTTCCATGGATTAGCATCAGATGCTGTCAATTTATTATGTATTCATAACTATTTTTCAGGTGCTTAGTCAGTGAGTTTCTTAAAGGTTAATTTATTACCAGTGTTTACAATTTAGGACTGGACTACGGAAGGAGCAGGTCTTCTTAATATATCCAGTTTCTCAGGGTTGGGAAACCGACCAAACACATAAAGCATTTTTCGATTTGGCCGTGAAACATGAAACAACATACTGTACTCTCAGTTATATAACCCACATTCCTGAAAGTAGGGCAGAGAAATTAAGGAGATGTTTTCCTTATACTAAAACCTGTATATTCTTAAAGCTAAAAATACATCAAAATCTCAGAGTACTGTCTCTTTTGATTTGATTTGGCAACAGTACTTTTACAGTAAAGACAGTAGGGGGAGATGCAGCTCTCCTCTGTCACAATGCAGGGAGAGTCTGAGAAATAAATAATTATTATGAGTGACTTGCACGATGCAGGTAACATCTGTGTAACAAGACATCACAGACACATATGACAGACTGTCAAGAGGGTTGGTATGCCTAATAAAATATGCGCATCTTGTGATGAAAGACGCACAGTATCAAGACAGGTTGACAATACCTGTTCTCTTGCAGAAATGGTGTAGTTTTCTAACACTATAATCAACTCATCTGTAGCAACATTTCCACAATTTATCTTTGAAAAACATCAATTTTGAAATGTCATCTTCAAAAATGCAAATGAGGCATCATCCTATTAAATGTGATAATTTGCAAACACTTCAAGAACAGAAATCTGATTAGTGGATGAAGCCAATGTTTTAAAAAAAGGTTTCGTTAACATATAAGAGTCAAAAGTATTTTGGATCATAATATGATGAAAGTTTTATAATAATTTGCATAACAATAACGGCTTTCAAGATGTAAAAAATCTATTTTGAAAGACACTACAGGTAATTAAATCATTACATTATATGTCACCATGAAGCTCCCTCAGTTCCAATACAATCCAATCCAACTTTATTTATATAGCACATTTAAAAACAACAGAGTTGACCAAAGTGCTGTACATCAATACATATATAAAAAAGCAGCATAAATACATTTAGACAAAACCGATAGGACAAAAATAAACTAATGTAAAAGCACGAGACAATACAACCACACTTATAGCCACAGACTGAAAACCCTCATACACGATGTAAAAACATTTTAAAACATAACAAAATAGAAAACCCCAATTTAGAAAACACAGACTGATACGTCTTATACGTGGTCTGATAAAAAAACGGGAGAACAAGTATGGTCTTTAAACGAGATTTAAAAACAGGTTCATGCGGTTACAGCCCAGGCTCAGAGGCTGCAACAAAGATTTGATGACCTGTAACAATAAGCACTTTCATTTACAATACTTTACGAACCAAAAACAAATGTGAAAGTCAATAATCAGTAGTTTATGCGTGTATGGTTGTGTGAAAATGTGCAGCGAACAAATGTGTCCAGAAGAAGATTCAGAGCTAGTGTAAAGTGGACGGTGTTGGTCTTTTGATCCAAGCCTCTCAGGTTGGATCACCTGAAACACAAAACATCTAGCAAGTAGAAAACACAGACAGAGACCCCTAGTGGAGTGGAGTTTTCTGAAATTGTCATTTTAAATATGCAAATTATGTTTTGTTATGCTAGGTGTTTTATGAATGTCTGATGAATCTACAGACTCAAACTATAACAAGTTATTAGAATTAACACTAGGATTTTTTTCTATCCACTAGTCCGAAAGAAAGAATAATAAGTCAGCAGAGTGACCTTTGCAAATTGGCGAGTGCATGATACCTTTGTTTATTTAACCTTAATGGAGGTGAATATTTGAGAGACTATATACTGAGTACTTCTGACTGAAAGATAAAGTTCTCAATGAGTATAACATATTAACATATGTCCTTGGTTCCTGTCTAAACTCTTTTAAAGTGTGCATTCCTTATTTGGACTTCATATTTAGCTGAAAAATGACTTACTTAGATTTCCAGACATTATTAATAAGACTCCCATCCTTTCCATCGCCCTCAGTGCCAGCGCGGTTTCAGTTAAATGAGGACATCGCTCTCAGTAAGATTTAGCCTAATGTGAACCCGAGGCAGCTTTACCCAGCAGTCATTATGTGCATATAAAGGCTATGGTACAATCCAATTACAGACATCCTCTCTTCTTGCAGAATACAATCAACGCACAGAAAAGTCAAATTAGCTCAGAGCCAAATCAATGGCTTGATTTTAACAGCTTCCTGGCATGAATATATTCACTGGTGGATGAAGTATTCAGATCTTATAGTAAATGAAGTAATACCCAAGTGTTAAAAATGCTCTGATGTATAGATCGGTTTTGGCATTAGGATGTACCAAATACAAAAGCACTCATTATGCAGAATGGCACATCAATAATAATATACAGTTTGTTATATTACTGTATATTAATTTGTGTTTCCTTAGTGTGTGCTTCAAGTTAATTAAAGATATATACATTTAAGTACTTATTAAGAAACTGCTTGGCACCTTAATCTACCATATCTAAATGCATGTGTTGATTTGTATTTCTTTACCCGAAAAGTAACCTAAAGCTTGCTCTAAATTGCTGTTGTAAAAAAGTACAATATTTCCTTCTCAGATGAAGTGGAGTAGAACGTTGCAATCGTATTATTATTGTTTATACAGTAAGTATCTCAATGCATGTGTTGATTTGTATTTAGTAACTAAAAGCTTGCTGTAAATACTTGATGTTGTGTAAAAAGTACAATATTTCCTTCTCAGATGAAGTGGAGTAGCAGTACAAAGTTGCATAAAAGCATTATTAACATTATTGTTTATACAGTGAGTACAGTACATACTTAGTTACATAAAAAATATTCTTGTTTTACACATTCATAACTTTGTTGTTCCCCTCCGGTGGGCTCCTGGCACTGACAAAGAGTTTCTGCTGGAAGTACAAAGCAGAGCAAAGGGAGACGTTGGGCCATAACTGTCACTGTCGACTGGGTGCCAGTTCCCTTGCATCCTAAAGGTTATCTGTAGTGCCAGCTGTAAATTGTGTTGATACAGTTGTGCTGCTCGGCTTTGAACTCTTTACTTTTCTGCTGCGGGCGTTGGACATTTGCAAAGAGAGGAGGAGCGTCCTTGAAGGCACAAGGACATCGGTACAAAATAAACCACCAAAAAGGAAAGGACGCGTACATGAGAAAGTCCACATGAAAGTAGGCCAGCAGTATAGCTTAACATTTCTGATGAGAAAGCTAAGAAAGGGTGCGGTTTTATAGAATATAATTAAGTAGTGATGGCCTCACACCAACAGCACCCCTGATTATATTTAACTTCAATCCATTTACATTCACATCTCATATATCCTCTATATCTATCCTTCTGATCACGTTTCTCTTTTTGTTAGTAATGTCTGTATTTTCTGATCTGTTACTGATCTAGGCCAGTCTGACTCTCAGCCACTTCACAACACGTCTTCATTCCGTCATGCTAGCTGGTTTGTGTTAACTAACAAACAAACTAACCAACCAATAAACCGACAAACTAGCTGACCAACTAACTTAAATAACATATAATAAACAAACAAATGAACAAACTAAGTAACTTATTTGCTAGATAGCTAACTAACTCACTGACAAACTAAATAACGTACTAACTTACTCCCTAGATAGCTAGCTAACTTACCCACTCACTCAAACACTCACTAACTAACCAATATATTAACAAACAAATGAACATAGAACAAAACCATAGGCGGATTTTGCGGGGGGACAGGGGGGGCATTGCCCCCCCTAGTGGCTGAAATATGTTACAGCATTACTACGTCTAAAACTGTTCCAATATTTGAATAGATGTAATATAATTGTTACAATACAAATCTGAATAATATGTTTTGTTTGAAATAATTTCATTTTTGAGCAGTCGCATGTTGTGACGTGTGTGTGTGTGTGTGTGTGTGTGTGTGTGTGTGTGTGTGTGTGTGTGTGTGTGTGTGTGTGTGTGACGTATGAGGTTAAGGACACAAGTTCCCTCGCTTTTTTTTTGCATACAAGTGATTCAGCTATTGTATTACAATAATTAGCAGTAATGGCTATGCGGCGATTTTTAAAACGTCCAATTTCTGGGACATTTAAGGCGTCTACTTCTGCACTAAGTAGGACACTGGTTAATAATATTGTAGCGTGTTCAAGTAACCAAGGGATATAGTAGTTATCAAATAAGTATAAGATGTGCACAGTTATGATAAGTTTTACAGATGTAATGCACTGTTGTTGGGGGGAGAGACCGCCCCTTCCATATGAGTGTGTGTGTACGGCGGGCATGAGGCGTGCATGACGGGACGAGTTGTGTTCGTATGTGGAAAAGACATACTCAGTGCGGTGAACGCTGGTTTTATTGCTTCTGTATCCGTAGCATCCCACGCAATAGTTGGGACTGTGTACTGACGTCAGTAAAAAAGGTTTGCCCCCCCAAGCGCAAATGTCAAACTCCGCCTATGAACAAAACAAAACAAAAAACGAACTAACTAACTAACTGACTGACTGACTAACTTACTGACTGACCAACTAACTTAAATAACGTAGAATAAATAAACAAATGAACAAACTAAGTAACTTGTTTTAACTAGCTAGCTAGCTACATTACTCACTCACTCAAACACTCACTAACTAACCAATATATTAACAAACAAATGAACATAGAACAAAAAAACTAACTAACTAACTAACTAACTAACTAACTAACTAACTAACTAACTAACTAACTAACTAACTAACTAACTAACTAACTAACTAACTAACTAACTAACTAACTTAATAAGTAACTGACTTATACCAGCTCAAAAAACAAGGCTATACTAAGTCTGGGAATGTTAAAGTCAGCTCCACAGAATGTGTGTGTAAAATCCTTCTTGTCTTTAACTAAGTTGGGATGAATTCATTGCTCTCAGTCTACCCACCCCTTTAAATACACTCAAGCTAATGAGGTCAGTCAGGCATTTAAAACAAATCTGAATCCTCCAGAAAGTTACCCAATCCCTTTCCAGCCAAAGTGTTTTGGTCAATTATGCAGATAGGGGAGTGTGGCGAGAAGCACTATTGACTGTGATTATTTACTCTCTTCAGATGACCAAGAGAGGATTTAATTAAAAACACAAAAATCTGCCTGCGGCGGTTAGATTCTGCTGAGTGGGTTTTTACTGTAATACCTTCTGCTTCATGTGACAGGACTGTAAAGCATGCATTTGTACCACAAGGCATCACACCAACATAAACAAACCCTATTAACATTAAAACTAAAAGAAAATGCAACATTGTGTTAAATATAAGCATCTCAGGTGAACATATTAACATTGGAATCATTATTGACTCTAATTTAACATTCAAAACACAAGTCAAAAAAGTGACCCAAAGAGTCAAGTTTAGCCTAGCAAATTTTAAATACATAAGAAACACAATGACATTGAATTCTGCCAAATTATACATGAATGCCATGATCATGTCACATCTTACATACTGTCTCACAAGCTGGGGGCAAACTAACAGCTCCACACTGAAGCCACTAGCAACCCTGTACAAACAAACCCTCAAAGTACTGGACCAGAAACCTAACCGCTCCCATCACTGTACCATCCTCAACAAGCATAACATCCTGAGTTGGGAAGATTTAATAAAGTATAGGAACATCGTTCTGGTTTACAAAATCCTGCACAATACAGCCCCTCCACCTCTTAGCTCATTGGTTACTCAACGTAACAACACCAGACTGACCACTAGAAGCTCCACACGTGGCGACCTATCAGTCCCATTCAGGAAGAGTACTTTTGGTCAGTCATCATTCTCGGTCATAGCTATACAAAACTGGAACTCTCTACCCACTCAAATCAAAGACATACATACACATCCCACCTTCACAGCTCACTTAAAAACATGGTTCACTGAGAACTACACTTGCACACACTAGTCTGTGTTGAGTATGGCCTGAGTGTTACATGTTGTGTTACATATGTACATATATTGTGATTTTAAGGGTGTCTATTACCATCTGGCCGGGGACAACAGCTGGAAATTAGCCATGTCGGCTAAAGCTGCACCATTTACTGTTTTTGTGACAGTTCATCGATGGGGACTGTCCACGACACTATAAATAAATAAACGAAACTATTAATACATATCTATAATTTATTTCTATAAAAAGCAGCTTGTGGTTCATGTTATCACTAATATTATATCAATAGTACCGCAAATTCTATGTTACAGCGTGCATGGGAATGGTTAAATACAAATACATCTTAAGACTTAGTCTCCCCTTTTTGAACTAATATGCTCTGAGCAAGTTTAATTTACTCATTCACAAGTTTAGTCATACTCCCAATCTCTCAGTTTTAGTTAGTGCGTGACCATCAGCCATCGAAAAATGTAAATTGCAAAGCAGAAGGAACATTTTTGTCCAAGCTGTTGTTGCATGACAGGTGGAAAAGCTGTTCTTGAACCGGAAAGCATGTGAAGGTGAGCAGGAATATGAATATAAAAGAAGGAAATGCTGCAAAAGAAACAGATTCACCAACAACTTGAAATACCTCAAATATACATTGGGCACACCTTCACATCTCTGCTGTTAACGAACATTAAAACTGTTAACTTTGATCAGATTATAAATTACAAGATGTCTTTCAGCCTAAAGAAGGTAAACTGAGCAAGAAGAAAGACAGACTTACATGAATATGTTTTCAAAAGGTGAGAACCAGGACACTCTTTAAACATTCAGTTTATGATGACAGTTGTTGAAGATCAGAGAAAATGCTAAACAACTTCAGCAAGGTCTTATATGTCTTCATTATCGGAAGCATTTTCATAGCCATCCTTTCAAGGTCTGCAGCTTTACGAGATTACAAAGTGTTCTCTAATCACACAAGCAGGAACATCAAACACTTCTCCTGTTCTGACCATTTCAAATTAGTTTCAGTATGTCTTCTATAGATGTGAATGGATGAGTGATATATTCTTCCTTTTTATTCCTGTGTGTTCCTATGAGCTTCTTTCATTTGAAGTTATTCTGGCCGTACAAAACTGCCTAATGGCAAAGCACGGGAGGCTATGCAAGTGGATTAGACATACAGTATCAGTTTGTGGGTCATGGCCAATTATTAAGATTAATTGTCCTGATAAGCCTGTTCATACAGCGCTTACAGTTTCATTGTTCACTGATTTCAAAAGAAGAATGAGCCCAACCGGGTAGGAACAAGAGCTCCGTTGATTGCGTATTGTGTTATATAATGCAGAGAACCCCTACCTGCATGGAAACACTGATCGCTATCTGAACAACCACACAAAGGGCTGAGTTACCAGAATAATGGAAATTGTAGCTAAAGCTCCCTCAGTCGGGGGTCTGTTTGAGGTAGAGTAACGCTGATTAGTAGCTCCTGAAGCAGATGAGTAGCAGGATAATTACAACAACCTCCACTTCAGTGAGAGAGAAAAACGAAGTTGTTTTTACAAACTTGCACATAAGGAAACTGCATAGGAAAAATGTAACTTTTACTCACAGTGATGGGGGTTTTGCCTAGCGGTACATTTGTTACGGTGCATATTTCATGCTGTGGACTTGGCTTGTTGTTACTTGTTGTGTTCTGTATTTCACTTGTTTGAACACTCTTATGTTCTCAACTGTATTCTGACTTGTCTTACTGAAAAGGGTGTTCCACAGGGGTGTAAACTTGGACCCCTTTGGTTTTGTTTGACCTACAGTACTGTCTCTCAGTCAGAAAATATGGCATAAGTATTAAAGGTGGGGTATAGGTAAGTTTGAGAAACCGGCTCAAGATACACTTTGTGTTATATTCCATGGAATGCTCTTAACATCCCGATAGCAATGAATCTCTCTCAGAGGGGCGTGGGGAGGGGCTCCTTATTTTCATCTAAAGTAACAGACAGAGAATCAGCACTTTTGAAACAGGGCTGAAACAGAGGGGATTATGGGTAATGCTGCAATGATCTGTTTGTTTCAGCCAAACACTTCAGAGACATGTTTTGTGTATATCTGAGACCTATAATATATTGATGAAAAACAGTGTAATAGGGGACCTTTAAAGGCGGTTCATTTCCTACACCTCCAAATGTCCTCTTTTAAAGGTGGGGTAGGTAATTCACTTCAGAAACACTTGATGTTATATTCCATGGAATGCTCTTAACATCCCGATAGCAATGAATACATTTAATGCTTTAACAATAAATACATAAAAATATCATCTCTGGAAGCCGTGGCGCTGTAAAAAGCACAACCAATCATCTGAGCCGTCCCGGCTAAAATAACTGGATGGCCTACCTGCCTGTCAGCTTTCCATCTGTGCCCTCATTGGTCATGTGCGCGTTTGTGTGTGTTGGAGGAGGGGCTCTGTAAGGAAGTGGCAGATTTGTTCCGGCTGTGTATTTTCAAATTCTAGCGCACTCGAGCCGGTTTCTCCAAAATGACCTACCCCACCTTTAATATCTCTGCCAATGAGGTAAGGTACATTTGTCTAGCTGTCCGTTTGTCTTTCAGCAGGATTACAATGCTCCAATGGCCTGACTTTCATAAAACTTGGTGGAAAGGTGCAGCGCAGGCAAAGGAAGAACCCAATAAATGTAGTAATGGATCCAGAATATAGGGCACAGACACAAATGTAGTTTCACTTTGTTCCTATTCTAAGATAGGATACATGTGCTGCATTAAAGGGGTCATCCTATTTGGAAAAATCAGTTTCTGATAGCAATTCATCATATGAATGCCCCTCCACCAATGCGAAAAATTGGAAACCTTTGCAGATCTGTTATCCTACTCTATGTTGTCATGCAAATACTGGAAACACTTAGAAATAAAATAGGCCAACAACACATTTTTTATAGTGTCCATCTTGTTTTCACATTATGACTTAAAACTCATGAACAGACCAAAGAACAAATGGATATATAGGTCTATTCTTAGGGGATGTGCACCAGGCCATGGCTGTGATATGTGCTTTTCAAGTACCAAAGGTTTGATTTGTTATACTGATAACCATGAAGATGGCCATCTACCTTCCACCTTTTTGATTTATGTGATTGAAATGTATTGGATTAGAGGATTTATTGATGGGTCAAATGTGTTTGGTACAGTATATGCCTTGAAAAGGTCCAAGCAATGCTGTGGCAATAGGGGAATGTTTTATTTGATTTAACATTATGTTTGTGAAACTAAAGGCTGCTCTTTATCGACAGTTGCATGGTGTCTGTAGGATGGGAAACATTGTTTGTGTCTACATGTCTGACAGGCCAGATCAATCTTGATTTGGCAAGTGGAGTTGATCTATTGAGGCCACATGTACTCTGCTCCAAGGTCAGTGTATGTTATTCTGTAAGATCCTACAGAGACGATCCACTCATGTATGGTGGAATGAGCTCCCCATTGAGATCAGGACAGCAGATAGCTTACACACCTTCCGGCGCAGACTGAAAACTCATCTCTTTCCACTCCACTTCGAGCGATAGAACTATTAACAAAGCACTTATATACTAATAAAGGACTGGCTTATCTAAAGCCAGTTGAGTAGCACTTGAAATGTTTTTGCTCTATGAAGCCTGATGTACTTTTATGATTCTGTTTTCTTCAAGGTTGTATTTTGTTGGTCGAACGCACTTATTGTAAGTCGCTTTGGATAAAAGCGTCAGCTAAATGCAATGTAATGTAATGTAATGTAATGTATGATGTGTCTGTAATATACAACAAAACCCCTAAGGAAATCATCCAACTGATTTCCTCTCAAGTCTTGATAAAATGGGTTTATATATTTTTGTATAAGCCTTTGGGACATCATATTTCCCAACGCACAAAAGACCGTTTATTTACACACAATTAAAACTATTCATAAGGTGATCTTGGGGATTGGCAGCTGGAATTCATGCACAAAGACAAAACATCAAAATGCCAACAGTCACTCATACATAGAGCTTTGTGAAATGTAAATAGCCATAATTTAAAAGTATGTAATTTGGCCAAAAACAGTGCACTATCTTTACTTTACTGTGAGACTTCTATCCTTCAAGGTTTGTCAGTCACAACGTCTGCGTCCCCAGGAGTGCAGTGCTGGTGGCACAAGTATGATGTGCCAATTCCTTTCCATCTGCCGAAATGCCACAGCGAGAGATGAATGGTCTGGAAGACTCGGCTCTGCTTGTTTTCATCTTGTTAATATGCCTGAGAGAGGCTGGCTGTAGTCAGGAGACTCACAAGAGGCTGATCTCCAGAGAGCTGAATAAGATAAACACTGCTATAGGAGGCAGTGGAGACCTTCAGAGCTGCGTAAATAACCCCCGTACAGAGTAGAGGACAATTTGTTCTTCTCTGCTCTTTTTGCACAGATGGAACTAGTTAAAGCTGCATTACGCTGCAAGTCAACAAGGAGTCTTATATGAGCCAATAAGCTCTTATGGCAGAACTGCTAGGAATCACTTGCGAACAAACCAAAAGAACCTTTCAGGACATTTTACGTTCAAGTGGTTTGCGTTTGTCATTGTACTAATGAAGATATGCATTCCCTTCCAATAGTGAAAGCCTGATTCAACGGCTGAAAATCCTGCATGAAAATTCCAGCATTAACTTCCTACACTGCAAAGCAACCCCGAAACAGAAGAAAAAATATACCATGTATGTTTATTTATACACAGCGGGAGATTCAGGTTGTCAGCATCAGCAATAACAATGAAACACAGGTAAGGTACACATAATAGATCCTTGTGAAACAATAAAGTAACATGTTATTTTTAGCCTTCGATATCTGCACTGAATGTCTGAATGGGTGAACAAGTAATCATCATGTACAGTCTATAAATAGATTGTCTGTTCATAGATAGGCAGGTTCATATACAGTAAGAATATGAATACATACTGTATATGAATACAACAATTAATTTGAATATGAATTAATCTATGAGTCCATATTGGATTGCGTGTGTTACAGTGTCAAAGTAAGAAACTGCAGATGGTCTCGTCAAAAAGGGACATCAAATTGGTCGTGGCCGCAGGTTGGATAGAAAAATGTTAACCGTAGCCTTGAGCTGACCACAGTCAGCTAAGCAGCATGCCAAACTGTTAGACATGTTATCCGTGGAAAACATTATGATCTCAAAGGGTTTTACAGACACTCATGTTTGCAAAGAAACCAGGAGGGTATAGTTATCATGGAATTGACGCTATAACAGACCCAGGATAGCAATCACAATCTGGATGGTGTGAAAACAAAGACAAATACTCGTTTGGTGGGAGAAACTTAGGGCAGAAAAAACGTCACGATGGGGCTGTATTTTTTATTTCACCTTTTTATTCTGGTATTTGTATTGCCTTTTTCAGAAAACTGCCTGGGGTACCACTTGAATTACAAACATGCTTAAAGGTTAGTATGGATTTCTGCCCAAATGAAGCCAAAAGCATATTAAATACCCAGCTTTAAGGTTACATCAGAAAAGTCCTATCTCCGGCCGTCGGACCACAAGTTGTATTTTTCATTGTTGTTTTATTGTTTTATGATTTGGCTACTCGTGCCACTTAATGCTGGACATGTAGCTAACACTGGCTCTTGTGATGTTGTGGGTCAGTGCAGCTTCCCACAATTTCCTGTGAACCAGCATTTGTGGTAGAACAGGCCAATATATTGAGTGGAAAGTGGCTGAAAGCTGCACGGTGCATACTGGATTTGTGCTTTTCTTTCGGATCAGCAGTCTCACATTAGCAAGAGTCATTTTGCTCAATATTAATACAAATATTGCCCAATACAGCTTTACTTCAAAATGATTTAGCTATAAGCTGCAGAATGAACAGTGCTGGAGAATAAATTGCATTGGGAGGCAGGTTTCATACCTTAGAGGTGCAAAAATCAAATCCTCGTGAAGGGAAATTACTGATTAGTCTACACCCGGGTCCCTGTGCTGTGGTACAGCCTGTCCATAGAGTTTCAAGCACTGAAATCACTTTATTATAATCTCCCAACCCGTTTCCTGTGGGAGCTAAAACACTATTAGAGAACTCTCACCTGAAGCAATGTTGACTAATGTTCTCAACCTCTACATTTTAGCACTTCTGTTTGAGCAAGAAAACACGGATTACCTTTTTCTACTTGCATACCCAACAGTCTCTCTCATCAAAATGTACAACACCGTGTGGTTGGGGAAAAACACATAATTAGTTGTAACCAACCATAAGACTTCAGTACTTCAATCATGCTGCTTATGGAGGAACTGTAGTTTTTAATTAGTGTAGTTCAAGAAATACCCTTCCATAGATTGGTGCAGTTTCTGTACACCTACAGATGTAGCACTCTAGATAGGACTCCACCCAACGGATTCCAGCCGAAAACCCAGCGGATCCCAGTGGCTGGACACGTAAAGCCCTCCCACTATTTCCTGAGAGGGCGTTGCCAGATTTTCAATTTCAGGATTTAACCATGAGATGGCGCTTCATTCACAAATACACAAAGACAACTTACGTCTTCATGGACTTTCAGTACTTCAGTAATGTTTGCAGCTCTGCAGTTGTGTTTGCTGAAGAGCATTTAAACATATTTGAAAGTTATCATTATAGAGGCTCCCTCGACAAAAAACCAAATGGGAATCAAACAGCGTTAATGAGTGCATTCAATCGCCAGAGAAAGCGAACATTAGGCTATAACAAAACTCTATGTTGGTCTAATAAAGCCAGAAATCTGGCTGTAGTGATGGACTCAGACCTGAATTTCAACAGCCACATTACAACAGTCATTAGGTCTGCTTATTATCACCTGAAGAATATATCGAGGATTAAAAAACTAATGTCACAACAGGACTTAGAAAAGCTTGTCCATGCTTTTATTTTCAGTAGACTCGACTACTGCAATAGTGTATTCACAGGGCTGACAAACAAATCCATCAGAAAGCTGCAGCTGATCCAGAACGCTGCTGCACGTGTCCTCACTAACACTAAAAGAGTGGATCACATCAGTCCGGTTCTGAAATCTCTACATTGGCTTCCAGTCAGCCAAATAATTGATTTTAAAGTACTATTGCTAGTTTTTAAATCATTACATGGTTTAGGACCAAAGTATATTGTTGAACTCCTACATAATTACGAGCCATCAAGGTGCCTCAGGTCTTCTGGGACGGGTCTGCTATCGGCTCCGAGAGTAACAACAAAACATGGAGAGGCAGCATTTAGCTGTTATGCCCGACACTCTGGAACAAACTGCCCAAATCACGCACGTCCGCAGAAACGCTTACTATTTTTAAATCGAGACTAAAAACATATCTCTTTGCCGCTGCTTTTAATTGAGATGATCATATTCAAACTACAGTATGCCTTTTAAACATGTATTGTTTACCTGTGGTGTTTATTTTTATTATTTTATTATCTTTGCTTTGTAATGCCTGTTGTAAAATGCAATTATATAATGTGTTTTTACTGTATTTATTCCTAAAAAGTCTTTTAATTTGTTTTGTAAAGCACTTTGAATTGTCGCGTACAGAAAAGTGCTATACAAATAAACTTGCCTTGCCTTGCCTAGGTATTCAACCTTTGACA
Organism: Gymnodraco acuticeps; assembly: GCF_902827175.1. Classification (NCBI taxonomy): domain Eukaryota; kingdom Metazoa; phylum Chordata; class Actinopteri; order Perciformes; family Bathydraconidae; genus Gymnodraco; species Gymnodraco acuticeps. The sequence continues at coordinate 219,706 of NW_022992189.1, forward strand.
CAGTTCATCATTTTCTCTTCACTGTCTCTTTTCCCATGGCATAGGTCTACGGCCTTGGGTATTGCTGCTATCTAAGGAGGGTCAGCTTGGGCGCATTGTTGTTGCCAGCATTGTTATGACCGAGCACAAGCTGACATGAGATAGTTTATTGTTCAGGGACATCTAGAGGCCCTTCTTTTTAGGAACGTAGGATCCCTGGCTGGTGCACATTATTTTCTATGGACGAGAGCGTTAGATTCAGGGTCCATATTTGTTTAGTCTCGCTGATGAAGAATGTTGATTATTACACTCCGAGTCCGAACTAGTTGAAACCTTGAACTACAGAAGAGTTCTTGAGAATTGATACGGCATCTCAACCGTGTGGTCAGATCGTGGCCCGTGACATGTCGTGTGAATTCTCCGGCCGAAGCTCCAAATAAACCGTCAGTGTTTGCCATCAAAGTTCCAGCTCTCCTCGTGTCTCTCTGAGTTCTGTTTCCAATTGCTTCAGAAGTTTCCCCCACAGTGGCTAATATTCAATATGATGTCATGCTCATTCAGGCACAGACAATCTCTTAAACTTGTGTTAACCACGGACCTTATTACAGGCAGGCAACTCAAATCACATTTAAACAAAACATTTGACTTTGAAACAAACAAGTGGTGAAATGCAAACTCACATCCGGGTTTTAGGACTCATTTCTGCACCACTTTATTTCACAACAACTTGAAACTGATACATTAGATCAGTAGTAATAGTATAGTAGGAAATAGAAAGCTTAGTCACAATTGCACTTTGAGTTTATGCCACAATAAATGATATTTAAACAAAGTCATATAATACCACAGTGTTGCAAACCATCTAGACTAGTATATCACATTCAACAGTAGGGGTTAGAAGTATATAATACATTTGACTGATGAAAATAATGATAAAAACATTTAAAATTATGAAGCTACTTCTTCTCATGTTGCTACCCACTGGTTACTGTTATTACATCTGGAGGTGGAAACCTGCCACACTTGAATACAGCATCTTACACTGCACTTATTGAGCACTGTCAAAAGGGCACAAGAGACAAAGGATAGTCTTTGGAGAAAATTGCACAGTTTGAGTGAGAAGATTTTAGTTTAAAAGCAGAAATATCCGAGCTGAATGTAAAAGTGGAAACAGGATGGATTGTAATACAATTGTTGCTGCCTTTAAAAGGGATAAATACAGCGGGATATACTGCTCATTCTGTACAACCTCTGCATTTAAATTCACATCATGAGGGTCTTCTGGGTAAATTCAAGCCTTGACCTTCACACGTTAAAATTTTTTCATGTCAGAATAATTAGCTCAAACAGCTAAACGATATCCACGCAGGCTGCAACACAAGGCATACTTTATATAAATATGAACCTGATTAAGGCAAGGTGATGACAGAGGTTTCACTCAGAAGATGCCGATGGGAAATGGCACCTAAATGCCAAGGGCTTCATGAGACATGGTCGTGAAAAAAGTTTAAATGACGCTGGGGAAGAAGGTTTGATAAGTAGGGAGCGGTAATTTATTACACAATGATCACGTCCTGCAAAATTCATTTTTCAGGATCATTATCATTACCAAGCTGCCTTTTTGTGGAATAATGAGTGCATCATAACTTTCTTTTTATTAAATATGTGACTAAATATAATAGCCTTAAAGTACATTAACCTCTAAAAAGGGCAATCCATTTGGTATTTGTCATTCTCTATCGACAGGGAGTTATGAATTAATGGTCCTCTCGCATAATGTGGGAAGTAAGGTCTGTAATATCAAGGTGCCAGATTACTGTGACATTTCTACAAATTGTGGACACTACTTTTGTGAACCTAAGACTTTGGTAAACCAAATCTAGGACACCAATAAGTTGGACGACTTGAGCAAATCTGTGTTTTCAACAAGAGTTTTGAAGATTTCCAAAAATCAGAGGACAAATGTTCAGCTTTAGAGCTATTTATGTCATCACAAAGCGCTCTCAGGTGAGCGACTTGCATTTCTAGCGAGACCAGAGATTGTCCTGAACATTTTGATATGTAACACATGGTATATAAGCCACTGTCTGAATGTGCTTCATGAAAGACAGGTTCTCATATAAATAAAATAATTTTTGATCCTAAATATCTTGGTTTCTTCTTTTCTAAGGTTACTTTGTTCTGTTTCATAACACACTTCAGCTGAAAACATCTTAGTCATATTTATTTTCTCTTGTTTTTAAATTGCATTGCATTTGATATTGGGGTTATCCAAAGTTAACGTAAACTAATCAGGTTACATTACTTTTATAATGTGATACTAAGATGAGGTTACTGATGAAATGTCTTCTTTATAGTAAAAGTAATAGAAACATTTTGAAAGTAACCCTCCCAACCCTGGGCATAAGTTACAAACTGAATATGTGCGTGTGTGTGTGTGTGTGTGTGTGTGTGTGTGTGTGTGTGTGTGTGTGTGTGTGTGTGTGTGTGTGTGTGTGTGTGTGTGTGTGTGTGCGCGCGCGCATCTTTATATATACAGTCTATGGTGTGCATGCATGTGCGTGTGTGTGTGTGTGTGTTCAGGAAAGTGCGCTTAAAGCAAGGGGATTCAAATCAAGGCTCATCAAGGAAAACAACTGCTTTTCGATGTTCTTCCCAAATGTGCTTTTTAAAAACAGGAGTAATGAAAGTATGGCAGATGGAGGGGGAAAGGGATCAGGTCAGCGTTGATCCGAGCAAAATCCAGATCTGCTCTCTCTGCAGGTTGGGCAACATTCACATCCATAACCCGGGACAGATGTTTATGATGAAGGGGATTAGGGACACATATTTCATCAGGATTTATCCTCTTCATTTTCGAAAGTGGATTACTCTAAAGCCTCTCACTTTTAAATAATTTCAATCATTATGCAACTTCTTTCCAGTGGAGGTCAGCGGTGTCCCAGATCACTCATCGCTTCCCTCAAACGTCCTTCAGGTTGAACAGCGCTGGAGTATGAAAGAACGGAAAGTTTGGGTTTTCAAAATGACACAAAAGCTCCCCTCGGACACGCAGTCAATCAAAATCAACGTACAAGGACTTAGAGTTGTTGAAAAAACACTGACCCTGAATCTGCTGTGAGCTTACTGCGGTGTAAAGACCAACATCTGTCTGACGGACACATTTCATTAGGCTGAGAGACAACCAGCGGAAAGAGGTCGAGGTTTGTTTAATGCAGCTTTAACATCAAATAACATCACGGCACTCTGAATAAAGGCAGATCATTCAAACCAAAATGAAGTTTTAAACTCTTCGGTGAGTTAATCAAGCTAACATCCGATGTTAAAAAGACATTTGATGAAAACAATTACTCTTTTAATATTGAGTAATTAATTTCTTGCACAATAATATCCTGAATTATATGTGTTACTGGTATATATATTTATTTTTAAATTTGTAATGCTATTTTATTTCCGTTTTGAGATGTCTACATTTTAGAATGGTTTATGTCTACTCTTTTAATTTCTACTTATGTGCTATGCCTTGTGTTTCATGCTGCTGCAATGCAAACATTTCCCAAATTGGGATCAATAAAGAAACTCTTCTCTTATCTTTTTCAGTGCATTCATTTGGGTTAGCCTCTCAGCCCACAAATTAGGTTGAAATGGAATGAATGTCATTTTTTTGTTGGCTAGCCAGGTCAGAAAACATGGTATTCAACAAGACACTTCGGCATGTTTTCAATAAACAACCCCCCTATCTGAGTATCTCCATCTATACGTGCGCAGTATTTTTCCCATTAGCCAATCAGAACACACTTGTTGTCTTCGTCTTAAAGAGGCCCTATTCTGCTTTTTCCTCTAGTGTGTTATTTAGGTTTATTTAGGCTAGCATCCCAAAGTTACACCCAGAGGGAGTTTCTTCCCTAAAAATGTACATATTTCAACTTTTAATTACACACATGTCATCGAATGGCATTTTAGAAAGTGCAATTGCAAAACTATATAATAGTATAATTAAAGAAAACGCCTAAAATGTAGATTGAATGAGTGATGAAGCTACAAAAACTACAATATTCAGTGTAATCTTCACAAGTGTTTCTCACTTACTCTCAACTCATCCCATCACTATGCAAAACCTTGCATGCAAATCTTTATTTAGATAAGTTCTCAGAAGCTATTTTAAGTTTATACATATACCTGCAGCTCTTATACAAATGAACCAGAACCTGCGTCAGACCATATCATAATAATAATAAATAAATCTGCTTCTATTTGTTCTTATTGAACCCACAACACTGTCATTGTATCTGATGGTTTCCTGTACTTCAATCAGGAGAGACGGTTTTGATGTAAGAATACATATTTATTGCCAGGAATGCACGAATGGATGTAATGGAGTTTTGGCGATTAGGCCCCGTTGTGCAGGAGTATCATTCGGGAGGGGAGAACCGATCCGATGAAACCCCCCGGGGTCTAGACCCTGGTGGTGGTGAATGGATAGTTGGGGTCGGTCTGAAGGGGAGGGGCTTAGCTTGACCCTGGATTCAGAGGGACAGGAGGTGAAAAGGAGGGGAGGAGGGTTGCGTCGAGTCACCTGAAATGACAGTTGTCAGAGGAGCGCTATGATAGGCTTGTGAGAATAGAGCGAAGTGATTGGTTAAGCTGCGGAGTGACGCCCCTGATCACTTATTGAGAGGAGAGAGAGTAGTAACCTCGACATAGTAAAGTATAGTGAATGAGAAAAGAAGGTCTTCCTGGTTGAACTTGCGCTGAGCTTCATTTAATTCATATTTCTGTTTCACTCCAGACAAAACCACTGTTAATCTGGCACATGGTTTTAAACGACTGCTTTTAGAGAAAACAGCTGGTCATTTTGTTCAAATGCCTAAAATGACCAATGTGTAGGCCCTGTCTCTCTCCCACTATCACCATTCATTGTTTTTACACATGGTAATCGATGTCATCCTGTTGATAGAAGCATCAAAACAAAAGCTCTTATTTTTTTAGCGTTTCAGCTTTCAGTATTTTGGTTGGAGCCACAGAGCATCGCGAGAAGGGTTCAATTATCCAGCAGAAGCTTTTAACAATAGTTATTTGCAAAACATAACACGTGAGATAACAATGAGGAACAATTATTTGGATTCAGATTACTTAATTGTCCATTCAGTTTTACATGAAATGGAAATGTTTTATACATATTTGTATTTTTATATTCGGGATTGTGGGAAACGTTATTTCGATTTCTCTGTCTGTACACACAAACTGAAAGATTGACAATAAAGTTGACTTTGACTTGAATGTTAAATACATTTCCAGACACACTGAAGACTATACGCACATCTTTTTTAGCGTTTTCAATGGTACACACTTTTTCTAATTATCTTACAAATATGATAATGGTTGTAAGTCTCTCTAAGGAACTGAATCTGTGTCAAAACTCTTACATTTGAAAGTGAAGTATATCATTTTAAACTTTTTGCCTGGTATTAGCTCGATGTATCACAAAGCTGGTGCCACATGTGACATTTGAATCTGGCTCTTATGTGAATAAAATCCAACCAAAACATGAATGCTGTACAAAAAAAGCTATAATTGGCTCAAGTGGAAACACTGTGTTTTATTCTCGAGTTTATTTGACCTTAAAAACTGTTGAAGAGAAGATGAGCTGCCGCCCTCCTGTTGGCTGCATTAGACTAGAAAGGCCAGGTGTTCCGTCTGAACAAACTACATGGACTAACAGCTCCATGAGTCTTTGACACACACACACACACACACACACACACACACACACACACACACACACACACACACACACACACACACACACACACACACACACACACACACACACACACACACACACACACACACACACACACACACACACACACACACACACACACACACACACACACACACATGCCATGTATACATCACTTCAGGGGACATTACATTGACTTACATGCATTTCCTGGAGACTTATCCTAACCTTAACCATAACCAACACATGCCTAACCCTAACCCTAACCCTAACCAAGTCTTCACCCTAAAATGAATGATTCTGCTCATGGGGACCTCCAATTTGTAAGGGAAGCTAGTCCCCACACGTGACTATGTAAACAGATGTAGGTCCCCACAAGTATAGTAATGCTAGACCACACACACACACACACACACACACACACACACACACACACACACACACACACACACACACACACACACACACACACACACACACACACACACACACACACACACACACACACACACACACACACACACACACACACACACACACACACACACACACACACACAGAGTCCTTTTAACTTATTATTCCCCTTTCTCTCCCTATGCATAATTAAAAAAACGTCCCCTTTTTCTACACACTATATACGTAAATAAGCATGAACCAAAAAAGGAGCAGATATGATTTGAAAAGAGGCAGTATTGTTAATAACATTCGATTTGATCAGATTTCATCTTTATTGATCATTACATCTCATTTAGCAGATGCTTTTATCCAAAGCGACTTACAATAAATTCATTTAACCACGAATAAGCAAACTGAAATGCAAGAATGCTGCAGGTACATTTCACACATTTGGAATATGTTTTGTCTCAGCACCTCTTTTCACCCTCTGTTTGAAACCAGAGCCCAGTCTGCTTTGATTGGTTAGCTGGCCGGCTTTGTTGTGATTGGTCAACCGCGTAGAGTTGTCCCGCCCCTTAGCCTATCACGTACTAGGGATGGGACCGATAAATCGAATATTCGAAATTATTCAGGTATCCGAGAATATGAGTTTTGAATATTTTGATTGTAATTTTTTTTTTTTTGGGAGGGGTGCCTAAGTTGATTACATATGATCAAATGGAATAATTCAATGTATACCACAGTGCCATAGCTAAGTGTGTTAGGTCTAAAGGTGTGTTTTGCTCCGCTCACCGGTCCCTCGCAGCGGGCAGAGCTGCAGGTGCTGCCCCTCCCTACACCCAGATCACGCAGACTCAAACCTCATCTTATGCCCAAATCCCAGCTGAGAGGGTCTTCTCTACAGCTGGCCTGATTGTGAATCGCCTCCGCACCCGCCTCTCCCCTGAGTAGACATGCTCATATTCTTAAACAAGAATGAGTATTGAATAGCTGCATTCTGTGCATAGGCCCTGTTATAGGTTGTTGATCTTTGTTGTCACGGGTTACGTTACCCTAACCCGTTATGTTGTTCGTGTTTGATCCCTCTTTCATTTAAAAACCAAGTTATGTTTTAACCATGAAAGCTGTAGGCCTATAGCTGTCAACTGTTCAAACTGTGATCACCAGTTCAATACATTTGACAAATTCCACTTGGTTTCTATACTTATTGTGAGGGAAACTTCTGTGTAGCTATGCAGTGGGAGTCACCGACTCATGAAGGAGACACGGGAAGAGCAGGAGCTTTGATGTCAAACACTGATGGTTTATTTGGAGCTTCGGCCGGAGAATTCACATCACAAGTCCAAGAGCCAGAGGTTCTGACTTCACGGTAGAGTTGCCACGTCAATTCTGAAGAACTCTACCCCAGACCCAAGTATTTAGCTAGTTCCGAGAGCATCATCAACATGCTGCATAACAAGATAGAATCATAACACCTCTATCAGCTGACGCCAACAGGCAGGAACATAGAAGCATAACACCTCTATCAGCTGACGTCAACAGGCAGGAACATAGAAGCATAACACCTCTATCAGCTGACGCCAACAGGCAGGAACAGGGAGACAGAACACTGAGAGCACAGCAGCCAAGGTTACGAGGTGCGTGTGCTCAGTCAGGACAGAACTGATAAACTGGGTCAAAGTTATGGGCCTTGGAAAATATTCCCCAACACTTATTTGAACATGTATTTATTTATTTTTCAAAATAAAAAATCATTTTTTTCCCACTTTTTCTTTTTTTGTTCATTTCGGTTAATCGGTTAACCGTTTTTTTGGGGGTCGAATATTCAAATATACATTTGCTTTCAAATTCCCATCCCTATCACGTACAACGTGTTGGAAAATAACTTAAAGAATGCACAATACACAGAATAAGTTAGAACAAGTTGAACAGTTCTCAACCAAATGCCTTCAAGTTGATATAACATTAGTTTTGATAATCATACAAATGTAGATCAATGAACTCCACATAGTGAACGCAGTGTCAAAGATGAAATGGGAACTGGAAAGCATTGGTGTTCATTAGGTGGGATGTGATTTGCAGACCAAAAGGAAAGGCTGATGAAAGGCTGATACATCATCATTTTGGATAACTGTCGCGTGTAAACCCATCGAGGTTTACCTTATTTTGCATTTGGAATATGCTTTTAAAGAATAATATCTATCTGGCTGTCACTCTGAAAAAGTGCTTTTTTGTGACAATACCTTCAATTCAGCATGAGGAATAATGCCCAATATATAAGATGTAATGTATGTGCAGTTTCCTATATCACAGGGAACAATTAGGTCATAAATACTCATTAGGTGAAGATAGTGAGAGTGGGGGAGACTGGCAGATTAATGAGAATAACGGAGTCTGTGTGTGAGCCGATGTAATGAGTTGATAATACGCCTAACCCTGCAGAACAAGCTCCACTGATAGAAACTGTGGAACATAAATGTTATTTACGCTGTGGAGAGGAATGGAGGTTAGAAGTTAATTGCGGATATATTGGGCTCTATGTTCCCGCTGTCCTCAGCAGTGTGCATGACAACTGGTTATTCCTTTAGCTGTGACACTCCATCATCACAAAATAATTGCTTCTCCTGCCAGAGATAATATGAGATTAAAATATTAATATTCAAGATAATTTATGCAAAAACGTTTTCATATCATGATTAAGTGTCCAAGGGAAGATATTTGTAGCTGTGCAACATGCAGGTTCTCCCCCCAACACCACCTACATGGAAAATAAATTAGATTTAGTTTGATTCATTATGGCTTTTATCCAAAGTGACTTATACCCTCAATACTGTGGGCAGTCCACACAGGAGCAATTTGGGGTGAAAAAATGGATACTTTGGACTAACTAGAAAAAAAATTGCTAATTTGTTACAGCTAATTTTTTTAGTTTATTCCAACTTAATTTTTTGACCTAAACAAATTAATTTGAGTCAAGTACAAAATATTGCTTCCGTCTAAGATATATATTTACATTGACACAAAGTAACCAGATGATTCATTCTGGAGACCGCACAACATTTATTACTTTGTTATAAATTAATTTTTCCTTTTGGACTAACCTCATATTTATATTAGATCTAAGTAGAGTTTTTAAGTTAGTGAAAAAAAATACTTCATTTTGTTGCGGGCAATATTTTTTATTATAGCTTAAAATATTTTTATTTTATTACAAAGCAAAAACTTTAATGTACATCAATACAATACTGTGTTTTGTTTACTGTAAACAAATGGGACACCACGACATGCTGACTGCAGTGGGGATTGAACCTGATCATTAATTACCCCGCAAATATCTACCAGGCTCCCATGACACAATGCCAGTCTCCTTTCCATCCCCAGAATCCAAAAATCATCCGTAGGTGGCAGAGCCTTTTCATTATTCTTAGTCTTCCATTTCAGATCCGTGAAGCTTTTTCCGTTGACTCCTTTAAAAGCAAACTCAAAACCCATCTCTTCGCATCTCTCTTCCTTGTAAACTTATTTCCATCACCTAGTTTCCGTTCATCATTACCGTCACTTCAGTCACATGCTTTTATCACATGGCAATACTTCTGTGGATGCATGGTTTCAGTGTTTCCCACAGAATTTGATTCTATTTGTGGGGGCACCCGGCAAGAAAAGCCAAAGGCCCCTTAACCAATTTGGGTTATCAAATAAGATAATACATGCAAGTTCATGGCTACTGTAGACAACGTTCTTGTTGCTCTGTGTTGCATTGATAATGAGTGAAACACACCGGAGTTGAGGATCTGTGGGGTTTATTCTCCCAAAAATATAATTTACAATTTACAATTTAGGCATTTAGCAGACGCCTTATTCCAAAGCGACTTACAATGACCAATCACAGGGACATTCTCCCTGGAGTAACTGAGGGCTGAGTGCCTTACTCAATGGCACACTAGTAGTGGTGTTCCAGGCGGGATTTGAACTCACAACCTTCCGATCATCAGCCCACCTCACTATCCATTAGACCACCAAAAAAAAAAAAAAAAAAAAAAAATTATAATAATTAAAAAAAAATGTATGAGATCCATTTGTGGCGGACGATATATTTATACAAATACATCAATGTATGTGAAACACTTTAATCAGTGATTAAATTCAGATCCGTGAAGCTTTTTCCGTTGACTCCTTTAAAAGCCAAAACACATGCAATCAAAATACAAACGTCATAGTATAAAAACATTATTATTATCATAATGTTTTTATAGTATGACGTTTGTATTTTGATTTTGTCTTTGCGTTTGTTTGCTTTGTAGAGGGCATTTCTTCTGATTTGGGGCTGTAATAAATTGAGATTGTATTTGATTTTATCCTTAAATAAGCGCACTAACTCCCTGAGCCACAGCCTCCCTGTCCTCTGCCAGTTATAGGGGCAACATTTTAGGAGCTTTAAATGTAAACAAGATGCTCAGTGTGCAAATCTTATTTTTCAACTGTTGTTCATCGAAGGGTTCCCCTGTACGGTGGCCGACAGGTGCAAATGCGTTACAACATCCCAAAAGATTTCCATTACGGTAAACATCCTGCAGTTTCAAAAACAATGCAAATATAAAAACACAAATGTGCCAAAACACATGCAAGTGAAGAAACACCTTCAGCAACTTCACGAAACATACGCTGCGTTTACGAAAAGTGCTGCATAAACAAAACACTGAAAATAAACGAAACGATGCAAGAAGCTTAAAACACAACGGAAACCAGGGGGACACTAAAAAGTGACGCACACAACACGGACCAGAGCGCTGGTGCAGTATTGTAGGGTGTTTGCACCTCTTAGCCACCGTACCCTTGGGTTAGAAAACACTTTCTATTAGTACATCGGAGCTGACAATTTATCGGTCAAATCATTAAATTACAGAGTATGTTTCAGAATAGTAAAATCATAAGTAGTTACAGACCTATTCCTGTTAATATATACACATTTTTTATTTAGTTATTGATTATTTTTTTGTATTATTTATCATATTTCTATTATTTTGTATTAACTTTTTTTTTTTTTTATTGGTATTTTTATAATATTATTTTGCACTGCTTAAAAGAGAGGAACAATCAAAAGCCTGCTGTGTAAACATGCTGTAATCTGCATTTTCTTTCTTATTCTCAGCCTCAAAACAAAACACACAGGTGTCACTTCCTGTCGTCTTCTGGGACTGAAAAAAAGCAAAATGTTTCCACAGGACGCCAGACAACACAAACACATCTCTGAGATTGAATCTCTATTTGAGTTAAGGGTTACATATTCCTCAGGGTGGTGAAAGTGCTTATGTGTTAGACATGTTTATTTGTGCACTTTAAGCAGCCGTCGTTTGTTATTTCAACACATGTTAAAGAAGATTAAATGGGAAGTAACCTGAGGCTGGATTCATTCATGCAGAAGAACTTCTTCTCTCTTAATTAGGGACAGAATTATTTAATAGGGATTTGCAAGTCATGTTCATTAATTTAATAATGTGACGTCCTTAGTCAAAATGACTGCAAGAGATTGAAAAAAGTCAGCTTATTCAGACAAAAGAAAGCCTCCACAAACAAGGAATATTGATGTGCTGCTCATGAATGCATCTTTCTCTGTGGGATAGACTACTCGGGGTTTAGTGTAACCACAGATAACTAAAGGGGGTGTGCATGATCCTCAAAGGGGTCTTATATAGAAATAAAGAAAACCCCCAAGACCTGGCTTGAGAACAGAATACAAAAACTCAACTTTTTATTCTTTTGAACTTAATCAAGCTAGATAGATTATGATTCAAGGTTTGAAGATCTCTTTTCAACAGCCGTCAAAGTTTCTAAAAACCCCATGTGGCTTTTCTTCAGTGACAGGGGGGCCAGGCGCCGGGGAAACATAATGTCTGTGTCACTTATACTATTTAAAACACCATGAGATAGAGAAGAAATCCCAATCTAACTTGAGACTCACGTAATCAGAGAGATTCATAATGTGAAAATAAAAACGCCTGATCTCTTAAATCCTTCCCAAGAGTCAGTGTGTATACAGTATGAACCCTATGTTATGTAACAGTATAAAAGGGAATTATAAATAGCTTAATGCAATTTGAGGGCACCACAAAGTGAAGAAGAAAGTATCTTATCACTTGGATGAAGTCGGAGGAACACACTCAGTTAATATGAAATGAACGCGGGGGTGTAAACCCTTCAGCAATGCAGCTGTGGAAATTGTCTCCTTCATTAATCCTCACTGAGCGGCACAACACCACAGTGCTGTGTCATTAACACGGCACTTAACCAATACTTACCTAACCTAACGAGCAAATACTAATAGGTTAGATAGCTGTCATTCAACCCGGTCTCACAGTCTGCGTTCAAATGACACGACTTTGCAAAGGCGTGCAAGAGATACGCAGAAGTCCGATTTTGCGTGCATATGATACGCTGATATTGCAACTCAAACATTAAAACAAAGAGCTCTGTGGCTTCAGGCTGATCGCCGTTCCAATGACAGTTTTAATGTTTGCGGTGCAATAAACGACACAGCAGCTTATTGGGTTAGGGTTAGGGTCAAATAAATGGCAAAGATATGTAGAAAATAAACGCATTTAAGATACGTTCATAACAAACGTAACGTGGGAGTATCATATGCACGCAAAATTGGACTTCTGCGTATCTATTGCACGCCTTTGCAAAGTCGTGTCATTTGTACGCAGACTCAAGAGAGTGGGCTGTGCCTGTATTAATCATACATTGCAAATGTCATTTAACATTTCCTGAGGAGAAACCGTGTTTGCAGCGTGACTTTGAAACACGTCCTCCTCTGAGATTTTTAGGTTGTTCACAAAGCTCCCCCAGAGTTAGTTTCTGGAAGGCAGCGCAGTGTAACGCAGATGATAGATCCTGCCTGTTACTCCCTGTGAATCAGCAGGGGGAGGAAATGCACGCAGACTATCTTCTCTTGCCTCCCTCTCGCATCATTACAGGGCTCTATTGCTGATGATACTTATTGCCCAGTAGCGCAATGCCACACTGATCAACCATTTGCATGCCCTTACTCGCTGCAAACTTACAGAGTAATGGCCCTGGCATGCCACGAATAAAAAAAAAGCCATGACTTGTTATCTCGTTGCAGTCTTTGCTGGGGAGCCATATCTCCAGCTTTGAAGTCCGAGCCACTGGCAATGTCTCAAGCGCTGCTGCCATCAATTGAGCGTCTCTTCATTAAATCCTTGAGCTGCTTCTAATTACGAACTCTATCAGGAGGCCCTCGGTGCCGGGCTATGGGGCGGGGAACAGTGTGCATGACACAAAAATCACAGGGGAGGATGGGGAGGACCGTACATCTCACCGCTACTCTAGATCAAGTCTGGACTTTAAAGCGAGTCATTAAAGGTCCCCTATTATTCTGTTTTCCATCAATATATTATAGGTCTCAGATATATAGAAAACATGTCTCTGAAGTGTTTGGCTCCAAACACCAAATAGATTGTAAATAAGCCATCTGTATGTCAAATATGTCTTATATGTCTTAAATGATATGATGAATTGGAAATGGGGGACCCTGATGTAAACAAGACGAAAGTCTTTCTCTGGTCTGCATCCCCTTAACAATTGTATGTTTTGAGCTGTACTGTACTGTACCCAATATACAAGCTGTTAATACACTTTTCAATCAATCAATCAATCAATGAATCAATCAATCAATCAATTAATCATTGCAGCATTACCCATAATCCCCTCTGTTTCAGCCCTGTTTCCAAAGTGCTGATTCTCTGTCTGTTACTTTAGATGAAAACAAGGAGCCCCTCCCCACGCCCCTCTGAGAGAGATTTGGTTACAAAGAACTCAATGGTGCTCTAGGAGGAGATTCAGGTGATAGGGGGGGGGGGGGGTACCTTGGTTGCTGATTGGCTAATGGTTACTCAAGCCAACACATCTTTATGACATCATAAAGTGACCAAAATCTGATCAGCTCATTTTCAGACAGGTTTTTATAGAAATGGATCAGGACAAAAAGAGAGAGAATCTTTTTTCCTGAAACTTCCAGAATCTCTTTCCACAGAGGGGACACATGTTGATGTAGAAGAGACATGAAGAAGAGGGGACACATGGTGATGTAGAAGAGACATGAAGAAGAGGGGACACATGTTGATGTAGAAGAGACATGAAGAAGAGGGGACACATGCTGATGTAGAAGAGACATGAAGAAGAGGGGACACATGCTGATGTAGAAGAGACATGAAGAAGAGGGGGGACACATGTTGATGTAGAAGAGACATGAAGAAGAGGGGACACATGCTGATGTAGAAGAGACATGAAGAAGAGGGGACACATGCTGATGTAGAAGAGACATGGAGAAGAGGGGACACATGTTGATGTAGAAGAGACATGGAGAAGAGGGGACACATGTTGATGTAGAAGAGACATGGAGAAGAGGGGACACATGTTGATGTAGGAGAGACATGAAGAAGAGGGGACACACGTTGATGTAGGAGAGACATGAAGAAGAGGGGACACATGTTGATGTAGAAGAGACATGGAGAAGAGGGGACACATGTTGATGTAGAAGAGACATGGAGAAGAGGGGACACATGTTGATGTAGGAGAGACATGAAGAAGAGGGGACACATGTTGATGTAGGAGAGACATGAAGAAGAGGGGACACATGTTGATGTAGAAGAGACATGGAGAAGAGGGGACACATGTTGATGTAGAAGAGACATGGAGAAGAGGGGACACATGTTGATATAGAAGAGACATGAAGAACAGGGGACACATGTTGATGTAGAAGAGACATGAAGAAGAGGGGACACATGTTGATGTAGAAGAGACATGAAGAAGAGGGGACACATGTTGATGTAGAAGAGACATGGAGAAGAGGGGACACATGTTGATGTAGAAGAGACATGGAGAAGAGGGGACACATGTTGATGTAGGAGAGACATGGAGAAGAGGGGACACATGTTGATGTAGAAGAGACATGGAGAAGAGGGGACACATGTTGATGTAGGAGAAACATGAAGAAGAGGGGACACATGTTGATGTAGAAGAGACATGGAGAAGAGGGGACACATGTTGATGTAGAAGAGACATGGAGAAGAGGGGACACATGTTGATATAGAAGAGACATGAAGAACAGGGGACACATGTTGATGTAGAAGAGACATGAAAGAAGAGGGGGACACATGTTGATGTAGAAGAGACATGAAGAAGAGGGGACACATGTTGATGTAGAAGAGACATGGAGAAGAGGGGACACATGTTGATGTAGAAGAGACATGGAGAAGAGGGGACACATGTTGATGTAGGAGAGACATGAAGAAGAGGGGACACAAGTTGATGTAGAAGAGACATGAAGAAGAGGGGGACACATGTTGATGTAGAAGAGACATGAAGAAGAGGGGACCACATGTTGATGTAGAAGAGACATGGAGAAGAGGGGACACATGTTGATGTAGAAGAGACATGAAGAAGAGGGGACACATGTTGATGTAGAAGAGACATGAAGAAGAGGGGACACATGTTGATGTAGAAGAGACATGAAGAAAGAGGGGACACATGCTGATGTAGAAGAGACATGAAGAAGAGGGGACACATGTTGATGTAGAAGAGAACATGAAGAAGAGGGGACACATGTTGATGTAGAAGAGACATGAAGAAGAGGGGATACATGTTGATGTAGAAGAGACATGAAGAAGAGGGGACACATGTTGATGTAGAAGAGACATGGAGAAAGAGGGGACACATGTTGATGTAGAAGAGACATGAAGAAGAGGGGACACATGTTGATGTAGAAGAGACATGAAGAAGAGGGGGATACATGTTGATGTAGAAGAGACATGAAGAAGAGGGGACACATGTTGATGTAGAAGAGACATGGAGAAGAGGGGACACATGTTGATGTAGAGAGACATGAAGAAGAGGGGACACATGTTGATGTAGAAGAGACATGAAGAAGAGGGGACACATGTTGATGTAGAAGAGACATGGAGAAGAGGGGACACATTTGATGTAGAAGAGACATGGAGAAGAGGGGACACATGTTGATGTAGAGAGACATGAAGAAGAGGGGACACAAGTTGATGTAGAAGAGACATGAAGAAGAGGGGACACATGTTGATGTAGAAGAGACATGAAGAAGAGGGGACACATGTTGATGTAGAAGAGACATGGAGAAGAGGGGACACATGTTGATGTAGAAGAGACATGAAGAAGAGGGGACACATGTTGATGTAGAAGAGACATGGAGAAGAGGGGACACATGTTGATGTAGAAGAGACATGGAGAAGAGGGGACACATGTTGATGTAGAAGAGACATGAAGAAGAGGGGACACATGTTGATGTAGAAGAGACATGGAGAAGAGGGGACACATGTTGATGTAGAAGAGACATGGAGAAGAGGGGACACATGTTGATGTAGAAGAGACATGAAGAAGAGGGGACACATGTTGATGTAGAAGAGACATGAAGAAGAGGGGACACATGTTGATGTAGAAGAGACATGGAGAAGAGGGGACACATGTTGATGTAGAAGAGACATGAAGAAGAGGGGACACATGTTGATGTAGAAGAGACATGGAGAAGAGGGGACACATGTTGATGTAGAAGACATGGAGAAGAGGGGACACATGTTGATGTAGAAGAGACATGAAGAAGAGGGGACACATGTTGATGTAGAAGAGACATTGGAGAAGAGGGGACACATGTTGATGTAGAAGAGGGGACACATGTTGTTGTAGAAGAGACATGAAGAAGAGGGGACACATGTTGATGTAGAAGAGACATGAAGAAGAGGGGACACATGTTGTTGTAGAAGAGACATGAAGAAGAGGGGACACATGTTGATGTAGAAGAGACGTGAAGAAGAGGGGACACATGTTGTTGTAGAAGAGACATGGAGAAGAAGGGACACATGTTGATGTATAATGTGTATTTTAATAAATAATTGCACTGCTTTTTTTGTGTGTTTTTGTTAAGCTATTTCAATTGCCTCGTTGTTTGAATGTGTTTTATTGCACAGCTTTGTTGAATGCTCCATTCTGGTTGGTCAATTTCACCATTCCACAGGTCTACAATTTTCCGCTAACAGACCGTTGGTAAGGAGAACAGACTGTTGCTAAGGACTATCATGGGACTATGTGCAGTCATATCAATCCACTGAAAGAAGTCTGGTAAATTTAACATCAGCTGTTCGTCAAAGTCAAGTCACAAAAGCGAGATACTGTGCATTTAAATCACTTTCCCTTACATACCAGTAAATGCACCTTGCCTTAAACCTCTTAAGCCCCACGGACCCGCCGAAGGGGCCGAAATCACAACATCTGCAAGCAAAACCTCAAAGCTAACGCTGAGCCTCTGAATGGGCAAACAAATATTAAGGCCGTTAGCACAGAACTCTAGCTACACTGATCGATATACTTATTGGATCTGCACAAACAAGCTTAGATAACATCCTGAGAGTCCACAGATTATAGAAATATAAGGATCATCACTGAGCGATCAGAACTCGTGACAGGGGAAGCAAATACAGACAACACACGAGTAGCTTTAGGGAGCAAAACACGGAGATATGCTCACCTTAGCTGTTATTCTGATCAAAAGTCGTGTTCAATTACATTGAATACAATTCAAACGAGAAAAAACGCGGCTGAAGGTTAATCCATAGGTTATAACAATGTGTCTGTCACTTTGAAAAAATTATTGATAATCCAAAATTCAATTTTTCTGCAAAAATCGGAGAAGAAAAATTAGCTGCTAATGGTAGCCACCAGAGCAGCTTCCGGTTTTTCTACGCGTCACTATCACTTATTATTTGGTAACCTGTGTGTGTATGTGGAACTTTCCCTCGATTCCATTGGCTCTGATGGTTAGAAAGAGATGTCAATCAGCAAAATCGAGCAAGGGGAGCCAGAGATATGGAAAATCAACCCAAATGACCCCAGAAGTGTTTTTTTTTGCTAAATCTCTCTAAAAAGGTGTCACTTGTTTTGCATCAACCTTGATACAGGGTACTTATTATATGTTGTACTTTGGATTCCTAAAGCTTTTAGTCTACTAACCCATCATCCAAGGGTAGTTTTCACTATAAGTAAAAAACATTTTTTACTATGTTCAATCTGAATTTTCTTTAAAATAAAAAACATCTCCATTGATTCTGACTTTTCTACATCCAACTCAAAGGTTTATCATTACTTTGAGAACAAAGATTATTAATGTAACCCTTTTAGAAAAGAAGATATGGTCATTTGTTCTGGAAATGTCATTTTCGAGCCTGAGACCTGAAAAACAGGCTTGGGGCCTAACAGGTTAAAGGTCACCTATTGTGCAAAATCCTCTTCTTCATGTCTCTTCTACATCAACATGTGTCCCCTCTTCTTCATGTCTCTTCTACATCAACATGTGTCCCCTCTTCTTCATGTCTCTTCTACATCAACATGTGTCCCCTCTTCTTCATGTCTTTTCTACATCAACATGTGTCCCCTCTTCTTCATGTCTCTTCTACATCAACATGTGTCCCCTCTTCTTCATGTCTCTTCTACATCAACATGTGTCCCCTCTTCTTCATGTCTCTTCTACATCAACATGTGTCCCCTCTTCTTCATGTCTCTTCTACATCAACATGTGTCCCCTCTTCTTCATGTCTCTTCTACATCAACATGTGTCCCCTCTTCTTCATGTCTCTTCTACATCAACATGTGTCCCCTCTTCTTCATGTCTCTTCTACATCAACATGTGTCCCCTCTTCTTCACGTCTCTTCTACATCAACATGTGTCCCCTCTTCTTCACGTCTCTTCTACATCAACATGTGTCCCCTCTTCTTCATGTCTCTTCTACATCAACATGTGTCCCCTCTTCTTCATGTCTCTTCTACATCAACATGTGTCCCCTCTTCTTCATGTCTCTTCTACATCAACATGTGTCCCCTCTTCTTCATGTCTCTTCTACATCAACATGTGTCCCCTCTTCTTCATGTCTCTTCTACATCAACATGTGTCCCCTCTTCTTCACGTCTCTTCTACATCAACATGTGTCCCCTCTTCTTCACGTCTCTTCTACATCAACATGTGTCCCCTCTTCTTCATGTCTCTTCTACATCAACATGTGTCCCCTCTTCTTCATGTCTCTTCTACATCAACATGTGTCCCCTCTTCTTCATGTCTCTTCTACATCAACATGTGTCCCCTCTTCTTCATGTCTCTTCTACATCAACATGTGTCTCCTCTTCTTCATGTCTCTTCTACATCAACATGTGTCCCCTCTTCTTCATGTCTCTTCTGAAGCTTGTATGTACTGTATGGAGCAATTTAGGCTTAGGTGTCTTTCCCGCCATAACACATAGTGATAAAAGAAACTCATACTGAAATAAAAATAAAATACATTCTTTAAGCAGTCATCGGGCAACGGAGAGGACAGACTCTACCATTGTCAGCATTAAATATGACAATAAAAACAAGCTTTACTTGTAACAAATACAACTGTAATATACTATACAAGAGTAAAAGTTACAGTATTATTTTATTTAGTTAAATGCTGGGCAGTAAGAAAATCAATCAATCAATCAATCAATGTTTATTTATACAGCCCAATATCACAAATGTTACATTTGTCTCAGTGGACTTTACAGTTTGTACAAAATATCAGTATGACAATACGACACCCTCTGTCCTTAGACCCTCACATCGAACAAGGAAACACTTCCAGAGAAACCCCACAGTTTAAAGGGAACATGGGAGAAACCTCAGGGAGAGCAACAGAGGAGGGATCCCTCTCCCAGGACGGACAGACGTGCAATAGATGCCGTGTGTAAATTGAAAAGATAATACATTTGCAACATAGAAAAGTCTTGTGTCTTGATTTAAAAGAAAGTGAGAGTTGCAGTTTCGTGGAAGTTTCTTCAATATATATGAAGCATAATAAATCTGCTTCTCCATGTTAGGTTTTAACTGAGAGCTCTGGATGGTTCATAATGTAGCAGGCAGGATATAAGTATTGTAATTGAGCCCTAAATCATTCAGTGGCTCATAAACCAGAAGTCATTTATTTGACAGACAGCAGGCAAGTTTAAAGACCTCAAAACTAGAGTGACGTGATCCACTTTCTTGGTGTTAGGGAGAACTATAAACGTACTTCCTGCCATCAATCAGTCTGCAACAGGGGATGAAAACAGATGCTTTTGATGATCAGGTGAGCTTATATGCACACTTGAATTGAAATACCAAACTCTTTTTGTCTGCTGATGTTTCCGAGTCTACCTGCCTCGTCGTTGTCTCTTCCCTGAAAGATAGCAGATCTGCAGCAAGGTATTGTGGGGAGGATTTCATCTGCGTCTTTCATCCTGAAACTCTCAGTTCCCTTGTCACCTACACTCCTAGCTGCTCTATTTATAACTTGTTTCCATAACAACTGGTCCTTTCTGGTCTTGTCACTAGGTGTCTTTGTGCTTCAGATGAACAGAATATCAAAGTACACTCAAACTTTTATCAGACAAAGCCAACGTTACACAAGTTAATGCTGAAAACTGCAGCTATTAGCTGGAGGTTTGTGTTACCTATACTTGATGTAAGAGAATCCCAGTGAAATCATCGCCGTTTGAATCCAAGAAACAAATCTGGATCACTTTGTTCCTGAGTGATGAATAAATTGAAGGTGCTGAAGGATGACTGGCGGAGATGAATGAGACTTGTTTTCTGAAAAGTTTCATCTACTTTGCATCAGTTTTCAAGAGCCTGCAGATAGTTTGTCTTATGAAGTGTCTCCTTTTGTCAAAGTGTTGATGGAAAGAGAAATGATGCATGTTTGACAAAACAACATGATTACAAACAGGCACCTTTTGCTATAAGGGGGTTGTGATGCCCCTGTGGGTTCATCTGGAGAGGGTGTGGCTGTGCTGCATCCAGCCACCTTGATTGCATTGATTGCAGTAACTCAGGGCACCTGGGTCTGGTGCCCTGCAGCTATTTAAAGCCTCTCAGTCTCCCCTCTGATTTCCCCTACAGGCCCCCGGTTGTGTTGAGTATATGCTTTACTTGCTTTTCTTTGTGCACCTCAACACCCTCACATCCATGCAACTCTCACCCTGCATTTACACTACTGATACCACTGACGTCCACACCTCATGCTTTACTTAATGTTGCACTTCATTAATTTCGTTATTTTGAATTGTTTGCTTAAATAAACATCTTTTATTAACCGTTGATATGGTGTGTCTCCTCTTTGTTGTGGCCTTTTGAGCCAGGTCATAACAGGGGATTTTAGCTCCACACATTTTGTAAATACTGATATTCTGAACAATCTGTGTTGTTGTATTTGCTGTAAAGTGTCTCTACTGTAGGCTATTTTTATTATATGTACAGCACTTTTGCTCGACCAAATATCGTTTATAAATGTGCTATATAAATAAAACTTGATTGATAAATATAATATGATTAATATGTTGCTGGCTACTGCAGAATGCTGTGGTAGCATTGATGGTTAAGTGTGCCTTGAATGTTGAACAAATCAACAACAGTGTCACCAGCAAAGCCCCTCACACCCTCACACTTCCTCCTCCATGCTTCACGGCGGAACATGCAGAAACCATCCGCTCACTTTCTCTGCGTCTCACAAAGACACGGAGGTTGGCAAATTTGGACCGATCAGACCAAAGTACAGATTTCACTGTCTAATGTCCAGTCCTTGTGTTTCTTTGCCCAAACAATTCTCTTCTTCTTGTTGTTCATCCTCAGTAGTGGATCTTTGGAACAGTCGGACCAAGAAGGCCTGATTCACGCAGTCTCCTCTGAACAGTGGATGTTGAGATTGTCTGCTCCTTGAGCTCTGTGATCATCTATGTGGGCTCTAATCTGAGATGCTTTAACTTGCGGTTTCTGAGGCTGGTAACTGATGTATTTATCCTCTGCAGCTTAGGTAACTCTTGTTCTTCCTTTCCCGAGGGGGGTCCTCATGAGAGCCAGTCTCATCAAAGCGTTCAATGGTTTTTGCGACTGCACTTGAGGATACATTCAAAGTTCTTGACATTATCCGGATCGACTGGCCTTCATTTATTAAAGTGATGATGGACGGTCGTTAATCTTCACTGAGTTGTCGTTCTTGTCATAATATGGATTACAACAGTAGTCAGAAAGGGCTTTCCACTGTGCACTAACCCTACCTCTACACAACGGATGGTCTCCAACACATTAAGAAGGCAATTCATTCCACAAATTGACTCTTGACAAGGCACACGTGTTGGTTGAAAACCATTTCAGGTGTCTACCTCATGAAGCTGACTGAGAGAAGCCAAGAGTGTGCAAAGCTGTCATCAAGGCAAAAGGGGCTACTTTGAAGAATCTAAAATAAAAATCATATTCTGGATTACACTTTTTTGTTAACTAGATAATTCCATATGTGTTCTTTCATAGTTTGGAGGTCTTCAGTATTAATCTTGAAAGTAGAAAACAATAAAATAAATAAAAAACGTTTTGAAGGTGTGTCCAAACTTTTGACTGGTAGTGTGTATGATGTTTTATAATGATTGATCATGAAAGTGTTCTCAAAGCTGGTAAAGGTGCAGCTAGTTTGAATGACTCTATACTGCAGGGTAGCTTGTGAATTTACTCCATCACATCCCCATTAGCCCATCTGCTCTAACACAGGAGTCAACAGATGTTGTTGTCAACATGAACAGCTAGATGTCAATAGTAAAATGCCAAAGTAATAAAGCTTTTTATGCCACACGGCTTCATTTTTTCACTAATTACATGCCATTTTGCGACATTTGAACGTTTGGCATTTGAATCTGAAATCAGCTTGCTATGCGGCTACTACAATTCACTCATGCTTGTCACCAAGCTAATGCGTATGTAACAAAATACTAGTACATTTATCAAGATTATACAGTTATTTTTAGTATTGTTTTAAATTGGCCAAAACAACTGCTATGATCCAAAGCCACTTTTTTAGTCTGTCTTTTGGTATAATTTTGATTGAGAGACCGCTATCTGAAGACATTACAAACTGGCTCACATGTGCATACAAAAACACAACACCCATCGTTGTGAGGCTTTTGTTGTTGAACTGAAATCATCCTGAGTCACGGTGTGTGTGCAGCCGGGGCGTCGTCACGCAGACACACACCGCGCTGGCAGTTGAGCCTCTCAGGAGCGGGATAACAGGCGTTTAGCTGACGAGGGGTGAAGCCATTGTTTGACATCTCGCTGCTCCCACCATCCAAGATCCTTTAGCAGGAACTAATTGTTCCCAGAGGGACCAATCCCGTGGTCACACCTAAGAAAAACCTGACCCAAGTGCATTGTGGATTAGGGGTGAGGAAGTCTTCACTGTCTGATGTTGCAGATCCAGATCAACTAAACAACACGGAGAGGGAGGGGCGCTTTAATCCACGCACTGCAAATGGGAACCAGAGATGATTATTTGCAACAGGATTGATGGAAAATAAATTAACCATTGGTCTTGTGGTATAACAGCTGGGGGGATTACAAATTATTATCGGATTCTTATTATTTCTCAATGTGCTCTGACCTTGTTTTTAATATTATTTGGAGCGCCTTAAAAGATTATGATGAGATGACTCACATTCAAGTTATCAAATTAGAGAACAGAGAGGTCTGCAGAGGGGCCGCAGTGAACGCCGCGCTAAAAATAAACCATTCAATCCATTTCAATGCCAGAGCAAGGTTGTACAGTAGCAATCAGTCTCTGCAAAGTTAATGAGACAACAGAAAACTGAGCTAAATTCAAACCGTTTCTTTATTTTGAATGATGTAAAGTTGCGACTGCTCATGTGGATATGAACAACTGATAACCAAAGTCTTACATACGTGTGGTTACATCTGTTTAGGTACTGATCTTATTAAGAGGATTGGGTATCAAACCGTCCATGATGCAATCTACCTACTGTATTCCTGGTGGGTTTTCCCCTTTTTGCAATCGTAGTTGATTGAGTCTCTCCCCTCAATAAAAGGAGGCTGCGGCTCAGTGGATAGTGTGATGGACTTCGAATAAGGGGATAGCAAGTTCGAGTCCCACTGCAGTCAGTATGTCGTTGTGTCCCTGGGCAAGACACTTCATCCCAAATCGCTCCTGTGGGGAATGTAAGTAAGTCGCTTTGGATAAAAGCGTCTAACAAATGACATGTGATGTAATGTCTCTTTAGTCATTCAAATGTTGTCTCATTGTTGTTGTTTTGTGTGATATTGTTTTGGACTGTGCTTGTTTTATCCCTTTTGCTAGTCATTTGTTTCTCCTATTTAGTCATTTTATTTTTCTGTTTGGTTATTTTAAAGAGGCCCTATTATGCCTTTTTGGATTTTCCCTTTCCTGTCGTGTGTTCACAGAGGATAAAAACCCAACCCAGTACACAATACTCCAAAACAGTCTACAAATTCTGAAAGAAAACATGTTAAAGAAAGTAGCTTAAATTCCCAAATAACATACAAAACACATGTTGCGTTGTATTAGCAAAGTAAGGGAGAACACATGCATATTGTACAGTGAAAGCATGTAGACAATATAATCAAGGGGATAGTGCAGAAGCCTGATGAGAGACATGCAGCCTGTCATCAATGTAGCAACAAATAGATGTACAGGGTTGTACACACACACACACGTCAATCATTTCACCACCTTCACACAGGTGATGATGGGACTATTCTTGTGCTGATTTGAATAAAGATAAAGTAAGGGCAGATTTTCTTATTTGCAGAGAGCAGAGACCACAGTGATAACTCCATCGAGTAAAAAATACATAACAGACATTTTTTAAGGAATACATCATTTTGCTTTTTAAGGACATTCAGTATGTTTTTCTGTAGACGCTGGACTGGGGAGAGTAGTTGACACATCTGCTTTCTCCTGCTTTCTAAGAGCTCTTTGTTTGCCTGCTGCAGGTAAATAATCTCCACTGTAAATTGTATCAGCTTGAAGTGGAGCAGTCTCCAAAAAACCCCCACTCTTTTTCTTTTCATTTCATTCCTCTCAGTGCTCTAAGAATCACTAGCAATGAGCACAGGAGGGTACACAAACAGGATTACTTAGTGTGGGCATGCCGGAAATCAATTCAATTCTCTTTCAGTCGCAGAAGCCAGTGATTTATTTTCTCTGAGAGAAGGCTGTATGTAAGCCTCCAAAGAAAAACTCAAGCCAATTGCAAAGCTGAAACATCCCTTCAACATATATTGCATTTCATTTAATTAGGCTGACACTTTTATCCAAAGTGACTTACAGTAAGTGCATTAAACCATGAAGATGCATACGGTAAGTGTATCAACATATGGTAAGCACATGTTAGCCACAATGTGTGTTTATAAAGCATGTTGTTTTTTGCTTGGAGTGGGTAAAGAGGACATTCTGCCCATTTTCAGGTTCATATTAGTATTTAGTGTCTCTACTGTTTATTATTATTATTTATTTTGTTTATTTATTCCACACATGGCAGTTATTTTAAAACAAAATATCTACACTTATACTTGTTGTTTTTGTTATAGCGCATGGTGGAAAGGAGCAGGGAGAAGAAAATCTGATTTGACCTTCCCCTTCTTAAAAAAAATAAATTACAAATGAACTAACCATTGTCGTAGCAACTTAAAATCAGCTGCTGTCTAGAGTAAAAGATGAGTTAGGCAAATATGCAAAGAAACACAATATCGATATAAAGTATTTTGAGATCTTCGTTGTATTGCTTGCAAGCAGTGACACCTCCTACCAAAGAGAGTGCCCTGTTCTGTTCTGTTAAGGCCAAGACACACCGAGCCAATTTCGGCCGTTGATAGATGTCTGGCCGTCGATGAGCGTCCTGTCGCCCTTCTCAGATTGGTGTGTCCCGCACCGTCGTGTCTTTTCAGCCATGCCGACACCAAAGGCTGTCTGCAAAATAAATCACTCTGATTGGCTGTTCAGCTAGCGAATCAGTGCATGAGAAGCGAAACGGAAGTGAGGGACCCAAACAAACGATTAAGAAGGCACACACAGACGGCTATTGTTTTTCATTTTCATCTCAGCTGGACGCAAGAGTTTATTTTTCATCATAGTGATCTGGAATGAAGAAACCGAAGACCAACGCACACGCTATTCGTTGTTTGTTTATATTACGCAGTCTGTTCTTCTTCTCTCGGTTATCATGCAGTCTGTCTTCCGGTTGTTGCCTCTTTTGAATGACGAATACACACTACCGCCGCCTGCTGGTAAGGAGAGTTATTGCCACTCACGCATGCGCAGTTCGTACGTGCTACTTGGCCGTCGGCTGAAGTCTTTGCGGTGTGTTCCAGTGCGACACATGGCCGAGACGCAGGAGACGTGAGGCGAGACAACAGTCGGGTTCTTTGGTGTCAGTTTGGTGTGTCACCAGAGAACTCGCCGACCCTGACTGTTGCGTCGGCGTGTTCTCCTGCGTCTTGGCCATGTGTCACACTGGAACACACCGCAAAGACTTCAGCCGAGCACGTACGAACTGTGCATGCGTGAGAGGCAATGACTCTCCTTACCAGCAGGCGGCGGTAGTGTGTATTCGTCATTCAAAAGAGGCAACAACCGGAAGACAGACTGCATGATATAAACAAACAACAAATAGCGTGTGTGTTCCATTTTCACTCTCGTCCATCGAAAACATGTTTCGTGCGGTACTGGAGCTATCAGCCATTGGAGTGTTGCTTGTGGAAGACATGCTCAAGCAACCGTTTCGCTTCTCATGCACTGATTCGCTAGCTGAACAGCCAATCAGAGTGATTTCTTTGTCCGAGTGCCTGTGGCCGACGCACGGCCGATTCAACATGTTGAATCGGCCGTGCGTCAGCCATGAAAGGCCAAATAAGGCGTGTCACGGCCGACGGTGCGGGACACACCAAATTGAGTTTGGGTTGACAGGGCACGCTTCGTCGTCCGACTAACGAAAACGGCCGATTTCGGCCTGGTGTGTCAGGGCCTTTACAGCCACTCTTATAGGGAAACATTCAAAGATAACCCAAATGACCTCACAACATCATGTGAGGCCAGGTGTTTGCCTCATGGCACAGCACTGTATGCTAAAACCCACACCCTACAAAGAACAATGGGATATACAGATAACCCCCAATCGTAAATTCCTTCCACTCATCCTCTCTTCCTGTAGTGTCATAAAACCCCTTTGCAAAGACATCTGTTATAACCATAGACTGTATATATAAAGATTATAACACATACATTGATATGCCATTTCCAGGCATCAGCAGTTACATTAGGATTACACTATATTAAGCTTTAATACCATAATTGCCATAACACCATACAAAAGTAAAATAAAAGCAATATTCTTTCTATCACAGTTGCTTACAAATACTGAAACATAAAACCAAAACACTTTGACATGTCTCCATGCTTTAATGTTCAAAAAGCTCTTTATTTGTCTCAGCACCTCTTTTCACCCTCTGTCTGAAACCAGAGCCCAGTCTGCTCTGATTGGTTAGCTGGCCGGCTCTATTGTGATTGGTCAACCTTTAAGAGATGTCCCGTCCCTTAGCCTATCACGTACAATGTGTTGTTATTATATCGTGATGTTCAGGAAGTAAACAAAGGAGTCCAATGGAGGCTTTTCCTGTATGGAGAGAAAATAGGGTCCCTTTAATGTGTTTCTTGGTTGTTGTTAAATAAAGAAGCTTTTTCTCCATGAGTTTCATAACGTTAGTACTGTAGGCAACACAAACTAGTTCACAGTGAACCGTGCATTATTTAAAGTAGATCACTTTCCAGATGATGAACAATGGGTTTAATTTGAATGTCACATTTTGCATTGAACATATTTGGATTATATTCTCCTCATTTGTGCATGTCACCTGTGGGAAAAGCTACTGTCTCTTCTATGAGAGACCCTAATAAGGCACCGGGGATACGGGAGTATTAGCTGTGTCACTGAGGCGGCATGAACCACCTTATGTTAGGGGTTTTGCACACAGGAACAATGCAGTTTCCATAGTAATGCTCTGTTCGAACCAATGCTATTCATTAGTTTGTAGACACACAAAGCAGCACGAAACAGAAAGGGGATTGTGAAGTTTTGTGTGTGGTGTGGGAAGTGGCGTTTCTATATGTACAAAAGTGGTGGGGCACAAAACACTTAGATGTCTATATATAAGCTTCTGTAGTGAGGTTCATGGCTGGTGAGGCACTGGCACTGACTCTTCAGGTTTACTTTGACCTAAATCAAAATATAATATTATTTTCAAAAGCCTTTTTAGTCGGATGCTTCAATTAATTTTAAACAGACAGTTCAACAGAAGGATACCCAAAAAATGTAATTTTATCATTTAAATATTGAATTGTTCTCTCTTAGTAAGATCCCATTTTCAATAAAATGGTGGTCTTACCTTGACTTGAAGATGAAGTCCATTTGCCTATCCTTCTGGACAAAAATCTCTATTACTTTTTTGTAAAAGTCCTCCTTATGTTCTTGTAGTTTCAAAAGTCTGGCTGAACAAAACGTACATTTATCTAACATCTACGTTTCCCACAGATCTTATTTTGAGCTATTTTATAAAATCCTATGGAGAAATCTCATTGCTTTTTTGTGGAGGGAAGCCATGCGCAGCTTACTTCCTGGTTTTAGGACGCGTCTCTCGTCTCCTCTTCACAAACCACACTTTTCGCGGCACACGTACTTACAGCCAATCAGCTCTGAATGATGTGAGATGACGTATGGTGGGGATGGCAGCACTATGCCCCTATGGTCATTATTTTTTGCCACACACATTAAATAGGACAATACTCTGAGCATGCGCAGTGTAGTTTTTACAGTCACCGTTTACTTAGACAGTGAGAGGGAGGGGCAGGATCGGGTTTTGTCCCACATGGCTCTAAACAGCTCAATAGGCACACACTGTAGACACTAATTAGAAGAACACAGACTAAAACAGCAATGAGACGAATCAGATGATTAAACATGATCTTAAAATATATTTTATATATTTTTTAATTTATTTTTTGCATTTTGTTGTAATCATTATTTTAATACTTTCTGCTGACACTAGGTGGGGCTGTGCCTAATGACCAGTCACCACTGGGTGTGGGTCTGCAAAAGCCCCACAATGAATAACTCTCGATGTGTTCACAGTGCTACAACCCCATCTGTTAAAATGAATCTGTTGGAGTCCAACACTTAATGTCGGGAAACTGAAAGGGTTATGTTATATTAACTTACATTATACTGCATTTATCTAGCTGACACTTTTATTTAAGAGCCACTTACAATAAGTGCTTTCAACCATACAACCCCCACAAGTGCAAGAATGAAACAAAATATCCTGATCTATTTCAAGTTATACAAACAAGGAAAAACACTTTTTTTGGTGAAAGAAAGGTAATTAAATTGCACTAATGATGTATTAATGCACTTGTTTTATTTTATTAGCGGGACAAAATATGAACCTCCAATTGTGATAACATTTCTATTGCATATTTTGACAGTTTTTAACCAAACTTTTTATATTTGTATCTAAATGGACTGTTCTTACAGTATAAAGCTCTTTATCAAGTATTTACGACCCCTCAAAGCGCTTTACATACTACCAGTCATTCACCCATTCACACCTCATTCATACAGAGAGGTACCACGTGCTCTAGGGAAGCTAACATTCACACACACTCACACACACATTTACACACCGTTGGCCATCAGTAGCAATTTCGGGTTAAGTATCTTGCCCAAGGACACATCGACATGTTGACGCACGGGCTGGGATCGAACCAACAACCTTCTGGTTCTCTACAGTATATGCAAGAGAATGGTGATCAACTATGTCTCCTTAACATTTTCCTCTTCATTATTTGAATGCATTTTTGTCAGGGTTGTCCTTAACTTTACTATTTATAACATACACTTCACTGCAACCTTGATTCTTGTTTTTCAACCTGTCTCAGCTTGTATTCAATTGTATTCTGTTTGCTTTTAAATGTCATTTTACATTATCTTTTGCACTATATCTCAGTGTTGTTGTACTGTTTTAGATTGAAATGTATTTTCTCCTTGTGTCTCGTCTTGCTTCATTTCCTGTATTTTTGTTTTCCGACCTGTATGATTGACTGATTGTGTTTTATCCAGCGTTCTCCAGCTGTGTTTTGTCATTGTGATCGGTCTTGTGTTTATTCCTGATTCCCAGTGTTCTTGCTTGTGGACAATCTTGCACTAATGTACATTCCCAAAGATATTGAAGTGACTGTTATTTCAACAGTCTCACGGCATTTCGTGTTATAGTCACGAAATTAATCTATTGACTCGTGTTCACCAACACGAATTTCCCATTTTTTTCGTGTCACACAGAATGATTTTAAAAGCAATGTATTTCTATTAGTAGTATGTTTCGTGCCTTCACCAAATAATAACAAATTAGAAGGAAAAGAAGATTACAAAAAATTACAGATTTCAGTATTCTGAGGCTCTGAGCCATTTATTTTCCTTGCGGACAGCAACAAAACTCCAACATTATACTATTTAAAATAAAAGGGATAGGGTTAGGCCTAGGGTAAGATATTGAGTAAGAAAATGTTTTCATGAACCACACAGCTTCCGGTATTCCAAGACCCGACCGGACAAAAAGACGCGGTGCAGGCACGAAACATACTACCAATAGAAATACATTGCTTTTAAAATCGAAAGAAATGCGAAAATCGTGTTGGTGAACACGAATCAATAGATTAAATTAATTTCGTGACTATAATACGAAATGCCGTGAGACTGGGTTGGTTATTTTGTATATATTGATTGTTGTGTTTTTTATCTTAATGTATATATGTGTCTGTTGATTGTGTATATATACGATATACATCTTTTTATATATATTTGTATTTTTGTATTCGGGATTGTGGGAAACGGTATTCGATCTCTCTGTCTGTACACACAAACTGAACGATTGACAATACAGTTAAGTTGACTTTGTGTTTCTGCCCTAGTTCCATCTTCAGTCTTTCCTCGCCTGGTCTTCTCATTTTGTGTTAAACTCTGTTTCTCATCAGTTTTTCCGAATTAAAAGCTTGATTGTTGTTATCATGCGTTCCTCTCTTTACTGCGTTTGGGTCCAACCTCCTGCCAAAACCCTGACAATGAAGCACTTTGACCATCCTTGTTTTTTAATATGCTATATAAATAAACTTGCTCTGCCTAGAATCCCTTTATTTCTTACATCCATATGTATTTAAGTATTGTGAGGTTCAGTCATTAGAGGGCACTCCCAACTGGAGCTGGTTCACGGTTAATAAAGAGCAGCATGTCTTAGTAATAGCGTGGTTTAATGTCTTCAGTATAGTGTCATTTTTAATGATCATATAGTGTGAGCTTTCCATCGTACTGTTATCTCTATGAATAACTCTATTGTTTCCATAGCAGCCAGACCTGAATATAGGAGCAGCTTTGTTTCATTTATACAATAGGTGGGGAAAAGAAAAATCAATTGGAAAAAAGCCTAAAAACCAAAATTGAAAGTAAATTTAAATAATTGAAAATAAGAATCATAGTAAAAGGGCTTTTAATACAAAATGAAAAACCAATAGACCTTGAGTAAGAATTAAACTGATTGCTTGATGGTTTTGTGTAAATATTTAACACATCAGTAACTGTATACTGTATGTAAACACCTTTACTTTTTACTTATACTCTCGCTTTTTTTGCATTTATTCTTATACTTAAAGGTGGGGTATGTAATTTATTTCAGAAACACTTTTTGTTATATTCCATGGAATGCTCTTAACATCCCGATAGCAATGAATATATTAAATGCTTTGACAATAAATACATTAAAACATTTCATCTGTGGAAGCCGTGGCGCTGTAAAAAGCACGACCAATCATCTGAGCCGGCTAAAGTAACTGGATGGCCTACCTGCCTGTCAGCCTTCCATCTGGGCACAAACTTATCTCGTGCCCTCATTGGTCATGTGCGCGTTCGTGTGTGTTGGAGGAGGGGCTCTGTAAGGAAGTCTGAAGGAAGGGGCAGATTCTTTTCAGCTGCGTACTTTCAAATTCTATCGCACTCGAGCTGGTTTCTCCAAAATTACATACCCCACCTATCACCTATCTGTCCTATCCTGTGTTGGATTCTTGTTGCTGTCGCTGCTGAATTTCCCTCTGGGGATCAGTTATCTTACCAGCTTCACATTAGGATGTTTTATTTACAAAAAAGCAATAGTGCCTTCCAGTTTTCTGTCAGGAGGATGAATATGACATTATTTAATAAGCATAACAATGGTAAACGGGCTACAAAACATTTTCTACGTGATAATTATTATATTCAAATCATTAGATCTCCTTTATACAGTGCTTCATAATATACTCAAGGTGATTGGAAATAACCACATCGTATTTGAAAGTAAACCTCAGTAATAAAACATGAGGACAAGATATATAGCAGATATTCATCATTAACTGAATTTGAGCAGCAAAGTATAAGAAAAGTTTTGAAAGTAAAATATTAAAAGGAATTAGCACATCAAACAACATCAAATGAAACAACCACCCACTCCCAGACTCCTTCAGGATCTAGCAGTTATTTATTTTGTTATTTATGAAGTGCAATGCTGGGCTCAAGCTAAACTTTAATGCATGTATTACATCCAGAAGTGATCTAAACCAGTGGTTCCCAACCCGGGTGCCAAAGATCGCAGGGGGGGGGGGGGGGGGGGGGGGGGGGCGCCAGGCCTCAGATGATTTGAGGGCAAATATCATATTTAGACTTTTTAATTTTTTTGTATTCAAGTTAGTATTATAGGCATAAAAAGACAGAAATGTACAATTCTTTCTTTAATAGAAATGTTTCTTCTGCCCGTAAAGTGTCCAAACCGGGCTTTTCTGGATAAGCGCATTTTAAAAACATAGTCATTGTCCATGCCGGTTTCAGTTGGATTATTTGTCACAGTTGCTCCGATCAGATCGGTCTCCTCCATTTTGTAGATTATTTACGACTTGAATCCACATAAACACATCGACAAAATCCAGTTTACTTTGAGCATGTGTTTTAAACAGTTTAATCCCTTTGTGAATTGTTTCCACTTGCGCCGTCCTTTCATTTCTTCATACAGCGGGAATCTAAATGAATTAATCCTGAGTCCAATAACCATCAAAGTCACTCCAATAGTGCTCCTAAATTACGCTTTCATCCTCCTTTAACTAAATACTTCACATTCATCCAGTTTGTGACAGTAGTTGTAGCATTTTTGAGACTTTTAAAGTTTAATTACCGCTGTTGCGCCCCCCCTTGTGTGTGTGTGGGGGGGCGCAACTTCCAACAGGAGTCATTTGGGGGGGGCTCTTGGGAAAAAAGGTTGGGAACCACTGATCTAAACAATAGCTAACCAGCCCAAATATCTCACCAGTATCAGCATATGAAGGGAAAATGGGGATGGGAATGACTTGACAACATGATGCAGCAGAAAAATAAAAGCCTCATAGATTAGTGCAACACAACCATGGACTCATAATCCAAGTGTACTTCATGAGATGGAACAAATTGAAGCTGTGATGCCAAAAAGATTTCCTTGGAGCCGGGTCTGAGGCTGCCGTCAAGCAACAGAGACTCACACATGTTGGCATTGGGAGGCCAAGCGAGGATGTGTATGCTGTTCTATCAGACAGTGATCAAACACAACAAGTAGGAGAGACACGTTTGGATCTGTGTCAGAGCTGACATGCAGCGACTGTTTGTTCTCTGCTGGAAATAAAACCCCAGCTGAGTAAACGCTGCTTTAGTGACGGTCAAACACTCAGTCCTTCCCGCTGCTTGTGATACTTTCTCTGTTTGATTGTTAACATGTATTTCTTGGCTTAATATATGCTGCTCTGTCAGCTGTTCTGATCAAAATGACCCTTTCGTGGAAATCTTTTTCATTTTTGTTGACATGTTAGATCCTGTCAAGTGCATTAATTGAGCTTGGCTTTATTCCCAGGGCATCAAACATTAATTGAGCAGTGATCATTTGGTATTGATTTAGATAAAAACCCTTAAACATGTGCATGAGACCCAGGAGGCTTTAAGGTACCTACAATGCAACATTTAGAGAGCAGGAGATGTGGTGGTCTTTATCCACGTTCATGTCCCATATGTCATTAAGTTCATATCTTTTGGTGGTGCAGGAATACATCTCTAAGTGATTTTCCAAAGCAGACTGCAACAATGTTCATATTATTTATTAGGATCCCAATAGCATCCAATAACTTACCATTCTGGACCAATTGACAATGACTATTGGTCCACTATCTCAGTTTGCAGTTATGAATATAGTTCACATTATCTAAATAGATCCAATGACATAGTAGTGCATCACACATCATGAATACATTGTCTTAAAGGGAAACTCTCCTCAAGAGTCCTGAAGCTTTGACAATGTTTCCAAAAAGATGTCTCTCTGATCCTCATGTTTGAATCTTGTGTGCTGCAGCATAATTTCCGTCTTCCTATTATTTCTAATTGTGCAAGAAATCCTTTCAAACCTCAACAGACATTTGAGATTAATTCAAAACAGAACCAACCGTTGCTTAGTGAGCCGCTCTAAACTGCACTTTCCCTCCGGCCCTGAGAGGAATTCATGATAGAAATACATGTTTTGCTTCAGGAAGCAATACAAAGTGGTCTGGAAACAGGCTGAACAAATGACATACCAGTTATAAATGTAACTTTAATGACTGTTTTTAAATGCCATTTTATAATGTAATGCACTTTTTCCTCATGCTCTTAATGTTTCTCATTTTTGTAAAGCTTTTTGAATTGCTTTGTTTTGAAAGGTGCTATATGAATACACTTGCCTTGCCTTAATGTACGCAGTATTGATTAAAAAAGAGCTGCACCTGCTGGGGTAATGCAGATTACATGCTGGTTACTATTCAGAAAACAATCCCAGTGTCAGCTGACACTAATATCAAATCACGAGTCAAGGGCATCGACCACCATCAGGAAACCACCACGTTCCCAAAGCCATCCTTCGAGCAAAGCTCAAATGAATAATTACTTTTCAGAGTAATTACATTTCCCCCCATTGTTGACTGTGGAGCCTCTGACTGTGATCACTCAATGCAACAAAACTCATTAATGAAATCACCGAGCGCTTTCTAATCTCGACAGATTGAATCCCCACGGTTAATAAATACCCCACCCCTGTCCTTTTCCCATTTTAACTACAGAATCAAACAACATCTTGCACAGCTCAGTAGGTGCACTTCCAGATTTATTGGTTTAATTATCACTGACACAGGCATGTAATCTTCAAACTGTACATTTGTTTTCAAAATAAAATGGACTATTTGCTTTGTACAATGCTTTGTGTTCATCAGTTTATCTTAGAAGCTACTTAATGCATGTTTTAGATGCAAAAATATTCCAGATGAATCAGCCTGTTTCAAAGAAAACGAGAAAATGAAGTTTATTTCCACCAGCTAAGAGCCTGTGTTGTCGCTCTTTGCTTCATCTGTACCGCACGGGAAGGCAGTGAGGAGTTTACTTTGATCACATTATGCTGTGTAATGGAGTTTAAACATTTCCAAAAGTTGCCTCTGACTGCAATCAGGGGGATTGGTTACGCTGGGGGCAAAGAAAAAAGTGCAGCTTTAAAAAATGTATTTGAAAAATGAAGCGGTCATTCCTTTTTATTTTCTGAGATGAAAGCAGGTCAGGAACCAAGCCAGGTGTGTGGTGTGAAAGGTACGCTGAGCAGTGTGTGTGTGTGTGTGTGTGTGTGTGTGTGTGTGTGTGTGTGTGTGTGTGTGTGTGTGTGTGTGTGTGTGTGTGTGTGTGTGTGTTGGATCAGTGGCTCTGTCCTCGCGTCACATACGATGCTTCCCAGCGCCACACAGCTGCCTCTCTCGACCTTTCCTCAGAGCCTGCAGTCACTCTCTGCTTCTTCTTTACCTGCTGAAACACCGTCTGACTGATAATTAGCTCGGGCAGCTGACCTCTTATGTGTCCGGTACGATATCTCCAGAGATGGGTAGAGTACTCATATCTCTTACTTAAAGGGGCCTTACTATGCGTTTTGGAGAAGTAGTTTGCTTTCCTGTAGTGTGTTATTTAGGTTTTTGTGCATGTAAATGGTCTGCAGAGGTTGAAATCTGACATCAGTGCTCCAACACATTGTACATGATAGACTAAGGGGCGGGACATCTCTAAACGGTTGACCAATCACAACAGAGCCGGCCAGCTAACCAATCAGAGACATTCTATTACATTACATTTAGCTGACGCTTTTATCCAAAGCGACTTACAATAAGTGCATTCGACCAGGAAGACACAAACTAGAAGAAAACAGAATCATATACATCGGGTTTCAAGAGCAAACACATTTCAAGTGCTGGCTTTAGATAAGCCAGTCCTTTGTTAGTATATAAGTGCTTTGTTAGTAATTTTATAGCTCGAAGTGGAGTCGAAAGAGATGAGTTTTCAGTCTGCGCCGGAAGATGTGTAAGCTATCTGTTGTCAATGGGGAGCTCACAGAGACTGGGCTCTGGTTTCAAACAGAGGGTGAAAAGAAGTGCTGCAGCACAGGCAGTATGAGACAAATATAGAGCTTTTTCAGAAGCATAATAAGAGGAACAGATATCCTCACAGGTACAATCCTGATTCATCACGCTCCAGTGCACAAACAGGACACAGTGAACACACTGTCAGTGATATCAGAGGAAATCGGACTCATGATGAGAGGAGACAAACAGCGCTGTGCCATATCTGTGGTCAGGACTTTACTCTTAACACTGAGGAGGACTCTCGATGCTTTATCAATTACTCAAGCTTCCCTGCAGTGTTTTGTCGGAGACAAAATCCAGCTCTAAATCTTATCTTGGCTTGGTTTAAAGAGAGGAGGTCTGAGTAGCTGTGAGAGAAGCACCGTCTTATCTGCGTCAGGATAAATAGAGAACAAATGCTGACATTAAGAGGAACGTATTGTTCCTCAGATGGAGAAAGGCTACTTTATTTTAACGATACAATACCATCTACTTTCCAGCTGTCAACCCACACTTTGTTAACCTTTAAAAATATATATATGTTGTTATTTTTCTTGTGAAAATCAACCCTTGGATCCAAAATACATTTTAGACAAAAGTGAAAAGGATCATTTAGTGGGAATGCTGTTAACAGCGTTCCCACTAACTGTTATTCTACGCATGAAAAGTTTATTATTATTATTCCGCCGACTTATTTTGGCCCTCTTCTCCTCCCGCATTGAACATCGCAGAAACTCCGTTCGAACATCAAAACGTTCAGCTCGGTCGGGAATCGATGGCTATTAATTTTCTCATTCATAACTTTCAGAATTCCAGAGAAACATCCCATAATACATCACATTTTTAACCATTGAAGTCAATGGAGAAATTTGTCTTCAACAAATCTTCATGCGATTTCAACTGCTAACTGTTCAGTCATACTTTCACTCAGAAACCTCATTCTAACTTTAAAATGTTACACATCTTTCTGACATTATTCGTGTAAAACAACTTTTAAATCTGATTCTTACTTTTAGAGATATTAAACATTGTTCAGACCTTGTTTTCGAGGTTTTCTTCAGATTTTAACATTAACTAGAATGCGTGATGTCACAGCTAGAGGGTAGAAAATCTTGAAATTTGCCTTCATATATTTTTTTTAAACTGCCATAATTCCCAAACCCTACATTCCTGGGACATCATTTTTCATAACAAACGTAGGAAAACATCTCGTAGCTTGAAAAATGACAAATAATTAAGCAAAACAATTTAACAAAATGCCTCTTGAGGGCATGAAGTGACAAAAACGTTCAACATAAATACATATATATATATAAATATGCCTATGAAATACATTCTGAAATAAATAAATGAGGCAATAAATATGTATACATGTACATTTAAATACACATTTATTTATTTCAAAAGACTTTTATTTCATAATGACACATTTATTTATTTTAAAAGACTTTTATTTCATAATGACATTTATTTATTTCAAGAGACTTGTATTTTATAATGACACATTTATTTATTTCAAGAGACTTGTATTTCATAATGACATATTTATTTATTTCAGGTGACTTGTATTTCATGATGAGACATTTCCATTCCTTATATGCAAATGAACGGGGCGTGGTTAGCTCACAGATCCAGAGACCCAGACCAAAGCAACAGCACCACACTGACTACTCGAGAAGAGGAAGAAAATAGAGGAGAAGGACTATAAGGCAAACTACTAAATTATCAGAGTCGGACATCGCATGTAATCTAATTCTGTCACCCGCCAGAAATGTTCACTTCTTCTTCTTCGGTGTAAATTGTCCGTTGGCAAACCAGATGACTTCTTCTTCTCTTGTTTTTTCGGCCGTGAAGACATCTACGGGACAGTTTTGAGATTTCTTCAAATGCCGTTGCCATGGCAACACAATGCTCGCCTTGACACACGGTTTTCTCATAACTTCAGTGAAAATACTCCAAACAGCCCAGAACTTCACAGGTCTGGTAACGATGCAGCCATCAACGCATCTAAGATTAGTATGGGGTGTCATCAAATGCCGTTGCCATGGCGACAGACCACTCGCCATGAAACAGGATCTCGCTGTAAGTCCAATGGACACGGTCCAATCGTCCCCCAATCTTCACTTGTATATCACCGGTCCATGCCTCAAGAGCTCTACGCCAAATCTGAGATCTCATCATATGCCGTTTCCATGGAAACACATCCCTCGCCATAAAAACATGATGTCGCTATAACTCCTATGAAAATGTTCAAAAAGTGCTCAAACTTCACATGTGTGCTAACAGTCCAGCCGTGAAGACATCTACGGGACAGTTTTGAGATTTCTTCAAATGCCGTTGCCACGGCAACACAATGCTCGCCATGAAGCACAGTTTTCTCATAACTTCAGTGAAACTGCTCCAAATACCCCAAAACTTCACAGGTTTGGTAACGATGCAGCCATCAACGCATCTAAGCGTATTATGGGGTGTCATCAAATGCCGTTGGCATGGTGGCAGATCATTCGCCATCAAGTTAGTTCAGAAGTTTGCAGTTCAAAGATTCTGCTGCTTTTCCAAGCCTTTTTACTTTCTTTTCTTCTCTCATCACACATTCAAGCCCCCAGTGTTCATGTATCATTTCAATCTAAATTCTTCACTTTCTTCTTGCACATTACATTTCAGCATAGCAGTTTAGCGTCAGCTTTTCAGCATGAAGCATTCCCACTAGCAATTTCTTCAGGAATTGCATTATCTAGTTACAGTTTGTGATTCAAAAACGGAATATCCATCCTTTAATATATCCTTATTTAACAGAACGTTGTTATTTGTTCTCAGTTTAGAGGTTAAGCTGACAGGTTAAGGCCTCATCACTTAGCAATAACTAAAGATTAAAAGGCATATTATACTCTATACAACAGTAAGGAGGAATAAGAAAACACAAAAGACCTGACAATAGATTATTTCTGCTTCAGCCAACCATAATATGAAGAACAAAGGCAAAAACAAATAGGTAGAATTTCCTTTTACTGCTTTAAATATGTTTTGGAAAGACAAGACAGCCTCAGTATTGTAGATGAACTTGTGGGCGAACTTTTTAAACACATGAGCATGTGCTCTGTATTTGGTAAATGTGAAGAAAAAACACCAAATGCATTAATTTATCCGTTAACTGTCCTCTGATTCAGTAACAATTATTAGTTACTGCTCCTCAATTAGATGTGCAATTCAGAAAATGTACTTATGTGCTATGTTGCAGAGATTATCAATCATTTCATAACATCAAACAATCTTTACCCAGCATGGTTATGATAAAATGTATGTTTTTTACCTGCTTCAACCGGTCTAATTAACACTGAATGCATTGAGTTCACTGCAGTCTTCTGAAGGTGACTTTAAGTTGGAGTTACTTTTGAGGGTAGACACTCCTTTTACTGTTTTAAATATGCTTTAAAAGACAAGATAGCCTCACTCTTGTATGACCTTGAAAGCGAACTCATTATACATATAAACACATTTTAGCTCTTACACCAAATGTACTTTAATTTGTCCCTCGACTGTCCTCTGATTCAGTGAATATGATGCTTTACTGTTCCTCTATTAGATGTGCAATTCAGAAAATGTGCTGTGCTGCAGAATGTGTCAAACATTTGTATTAAACAATCTTTACCCAGCATGGTTGTGATAAAAGGGTGACACATTCCCTTTTTTATCTGCTTCAACCGGTCTAAATGAACAGTGAATGAATTACATTTGCTGCAGTCTTGTGAAGGTGACTTTACGTTGGAGTTTCTTTTCAGGGTTGAAAGTCAATAGACAGAAATTACAGGGTTCTGACTGTGTGTCCATCAGAAGCCATGTCTTCTGCTCAATTGTCCTTAACAGTTGCTCCGATGAACTGCACCAGCCAAAAGTTGAAAAAAGGAAGATGAAACTTTTATCTGGTGGAGGTTAACGTGTCTGACAGGTCTGTCGCAGAGCAAAGGACAACACAAAGGAAGCGCCGAGTCATCACATTGTAATTCATTTAATTAATTGACTGTGTACACAACTGTCAGGGGAATTGTCAACAACGGTTTGGAAACAAATACAGGTCACACGGAGGGTGATCATGCTTTTGCAATGGAAACTCCTGATGCAATAAACCAACAGTGTTTATAGTGAATCGTTCAATTGAAATACACGTATTGCTTATTTTGAGTCAGATGAGAATATTGATACCTCTCATGTTTCTGTTAAAGGACCTGATACAACAGCAGAGACTGCAGTAGTTTCTAAGCTGCTTCCAGCAAAGAAACCCACAGGTTGCCTGGCAACAATTACCATATTTGTCGTTAAAGACTGTTTTTTGCAGAATAAACCTTGGAAATACAACGTGCTAATGAATGCGCTTTAGATGTGTGCTGCAGTACATTCAGTGTGTGTCTGGTGTGACTTATAGCAACATGTCACACATTGGAAGCAGTGTTTTAAATGGCTAGTATAATATTGCTTTCCAGGGTATAAGGAAATCAACTAAAATGTAAGGGTAGCAACTAAATTCCCAATAAATGAAGTAGCTAAGGAGGCATGTGGTGCAGTGGACTAGTGCGTTGGTGTTCGTATTAGAGGGTCACAGGTTCAAACCCCACTGCAGTCAGCATGTCGTTGTCTCACACTTCACCCCAAATTGCTCCTGTGGGGATTGCCCACAGTATTGAGTATGTAAGTCGCGTTAGATAAAAGCCTCTAACAACAAGTGACATGTAATGTAATGTCTAAGGGACTAAACTTGGCTCATAGCTGTGATGAGTTTCAAAATAAAAATCTATGTTTTTGTTTCATGATGTTTAGTAAAGAAATAAAACAAAGTCAAACTACCCTCTTTGTCTTTCCACTAACTCGAGATACAGCAGGTTCATTGAACAACATAAACCACACCCTGGTGACAATTTGCAAGTAACTAAATGCAAACCATGATGGTCTAAACAAATAATAATAATAATAATAATGGAAGTAATAAATGCTGGCTTACTTTTCATTGTAGCTCTTAAAATACATTTTGCCGAACTGACACACTTCAACTAAATGTGGAACTAGCACATCTACTTGAAAGTACATATTGCTCATAGCTATGATTTTCATTCAAATAAGTTGCCTCACCTTGACTGATAAAACAAAGTTTTGTTTTGTGTCTGTTTGGATTTGAAGAGCAGACTACTTTTATAATGCAGTGGTCTTTAAGTGGCACAATCTAGGCCAAGCACGGCGACGATTTTTAAAGGTCTGCTCAGCTGGCCATCCAACACCGCCTAATTTCCATAGATTACTAAATAGAAAGTGAGTAGTCTTAGAGAGAAACTTCATATTTAAAAAAAATCGAGCTAGGGCATCATAGCTCTGGGAGAAAAGAGGAACGTGTTCGGAAGCCTAAAAGAGAGTCAGGTGCTGGAAACAGACATTTAATGATGTCCCAGGAGAAGACAAAGCCAAAGCAGGCTGACCCTGTCAAGTCAGAGCCAAGGTTAGTTACCCTGCCAGGGCACAGGACATGTAAATGGACTTCACACTTTGACATTAAATGTGCTAAAATAATCTATCTCATTACAGAAGCTAAGTTTAGATTGGTGTGATTGTCATGCACTGTTGATTGTGGGGTCAGAAAGACTAGATATCTCCTTCAGCATCCCATAGATTAAAAACAAATC
Organism: Gymnodraco acuticeps; assembly: GCF_902827175.1. Taxonomy (NCBI): domain Eukaryota; kingdom Metazoa; phylum Chordata; class Actinopteri; order Perciformes; family Bathydraconidae; genus Gymnodraco; species Gymnodraco acuticeps. The sequence continues at coordinate 261,924 of NW_022992189.1, forward strand.
AGACATGAGGCTGACATGCAACAGTGTTTCTGTCATTCAGCTGTTTATACCCTAACAGATGGTGCAGGTCATCTTGAAAACAAACAGGATTGAAGGACACGGCACCCAATATGTCATGCAGCGTCCCTGCCTGCATCTATATTGACTTACCGTGAGACCACGTCACAGTGTGCTTGCCTTATAACACACTACATCAACTTTATTCAGTGTGTCTCTATTCCGCATCAGGCAGGTCCGCGGGTCAAGCGGCTGCACAGTCCGCCTCTTTGTCAGATTTACAACATACCAGAGGCCTTGAGACACATTCTTACATTTTCTCAACACATGACATGACATCAGTGTCGCCTCTCCTGGGAGATTAAACCCACAACATCCCCGCTGGCCTTGACGATGCTCCTGGTGTCAATTAAACTCAGCAAAAATGATGTTATCGTCAGATTATGTCGAGCATTTCCGTCTGTAGTCACCTTTAAATGTGACTGTTCAAGCTAATCTGCATTACTTGGCTTTTTAAACAAATTCACATTAGAGGCATGGAGGTGCGATTTGGAGCGCTTTGACTGAACAAATCAATGATTTCTCTGTATTGATGTCAGCCGACCAGAAGGTTAAGGGTCAAGGTTGACTTTAATATCTCACCAGGGGAATTCTGTTGGTCACAAACTAGATGTACAATCTACCAGATTAGACAATAAAAATGGTGATACCAAGGTAGATCATCATGGTCAGTGCTAGGTGGCTAACTTGTAGAATTTTGGAATGCCATCTAAGCAAAAATTAAATAAATACATATATATATATATATATATATATATATATATATATATATATATAAATATGCCAATGAAATAAATTCTGAAATAAATAAATGAGGCAATAAATATGTATACATGTATATTTAAATACACGTTTATTTATTTCAGGGGACTTGTATTTCATAATGATACATTTCCATTCCTTATATGCAAATGAACGGGGCGTGGTTAGCTCACAGATCCAGACCAAAGCAACAGCACCACAACACTGACTCAATAGCTCGTTTCACACTCCAGTACTCTTAAGTGGTTTGCAAACTGCCATGAATATGAATGACCGAAAGAACGAGATCATGACCGAAAGAACGAGATCATGACCGAAAGAACGAGATCGCGGATACAAGCGGTCAAGATGGGTTTTCTCCGCAGGGTGGCTGGTGTCTCCCTTAGGGATAAGGTGAGAAGTTCGGTCATCAGGGAGGGACTCGGAGTTGAGCCGCTCCTCCTTCACGTCGAAAGGAGCCAGTTGAGGTGGTTCGGGCACCTAGTTAGGATGCCACCTGGGCGCCTCCCTAGGGAGGTGTTCCAGGCACGTCCAGCTGGGAAGAGACCAAGGGGTAGACCTAGGACCAGGTGGAGGGATTATATCTCTTCGCTGGCCTGGGAGCGCCTTGGGATCCCCCAGTCAGAGCTGGTTGATGTGGCCAGGGAAAAGAAAGTTTGGGGCTCTCTGCTGGAACTGATACCCCCTGCGACCCGACCACGGATAAGCGGGAGAAGATGGATGGATGGATTATGAAATACAAGTCTCTTGAAATAAATAAATGTGTCATTATGAAATACAAGTCCCATGAAATAAATGTGTATTTAAATGTACATGTATACATATTTATTGCCTCATTTATTTATTTCAGAATTAATTTCATAGGCATATTTATATATATATATATATATATATATATATATGTATTTAATTATTTATGTATTTATTTAATTTAGGCTTAAATGGCATTCCATATAGAATAACTTCAGATTATAGGATCAAAAAGTGACCTCAGACCGACAGGTGCAAAAATGCACAGTATTTCGAAAGAATTCACCATTTAATACGAGAAATCGGTTTTGTTATCAGAAACCGTGTATTAGGACTCTAATTGGAGTCATCAGGAAGTAGACTGTATATTCAGAGGATATAATAGAAAAGAACACACCTAAGGTATGTAAAACGGCACCTAAGTGGAGAGACATTTGCAGCTCCACACTTTGCATATAAATACTGTTTTGATTTCCCCAGCACCGCATTTACTGAAGAGGATTGCAGTGTAACTACTTAAGCATCCTTTAGCTTCTGTTTAACACAGAGGAATCTATTTAGAAATGCTTTTTACTGCAAAGTTATATTAGGAGGCTCTGCCATTCACACAATGCAAATATTATTCTCTGTCACATGAAGCGGAGCCAGGGTAGACCTTAAGACTGCAGGGAATAACAACTTTTCACAGAAAATCTTATAATTTTTGTGTTAGCCAGGCACGAAAAAACAGTAAATGTAACAGTAAACTAGGACTTAAATACTAAGCTGAACTAATAAGGGGATGCAGTGCAGGTGGTTCGAGGGCTAATGGGGAACAGGTGATACTACTAAGGCCATGACAACCAAAAAAAGACACAAAGAAAGGAAGTAAAAACATTAGTGACACAGGAGAAAAATACTCTAAAAAGACAGTAGCAAAAATTAAGATCGACAAGTTTATGCACACAAGTGTTAATGTGGGGATGTAATACCATGTCTAGTATGTAAGAACGAAAGGGAAAAAAATCTATATTGTATCAAATCTATGATTGTGAAAAATAAATCTATAGTGGCAAGTGCATTTTAGAGAATACTTAAAAAGGAAACAGTATCTGTGGCTGTTGCGTAACTTTGATAATACCACCTATACTCGTTGTGTGGGCTCCCCTATTATACTGTTTTTCATCGATATATTTTAGGTCTCAGATATATACAAAACATGTCTCTGAAGCGTTCGGCTTGAAATACCAAACAGATCATTGCAGCATTACCCATAATCCCCTCTGTTTCAGCCCTGTTTCAAAAGTGCTGATTCTCTGTCTGTTACTTTAGATGAAAATAAGGAGCCCCTCCCCACGCCCCTCTGAGAGAGATTTGGTTACAAAGAACTCAATGGTGCTCTAGGAGGAGATTCAGGTGATAAGGGGGGGGGGGGGGGTTACCTTGGTTGCTGATTGGCTAATGGTTACACAAGACAAAACATCTTTATGAAATCACAAAGTGGCTCAAATCTGATCAGCTCATTTTCAGACAGGTTTTTATAGAAATGGATCAGGACAAAAAGAGAGAGAATCTTTGTTCCTGAAACTTTCAGAGTATCTTTCCACAGAGGGGACACATGTTGATGTAGAAGAGACATGAAGAAGAGGGGACACATGTTGATGTAGAAGAGACATGAAGAAGAGGAGACACATGTTGATGTAGAAGAGACATGAAGAAGAGGGGACACATGTTGATGTAGAAGAGACATGAAGAAGAGGGGACACATGTTGATGTAGAAGAGACATGAAGAAGAGGGGACACATGTTGATGTAGAAGAGACATGAAGAAGAGAGGACACATGTTGATGTAGAAGAGACATGAAGAAGAGGATTTTGCATAATAGGTGACCTTTAAAGCAATCACAAGTCTTCCACAGCTGCTAGCTTGACAGCTTTGAGAGCTAACAATAGCTGTTCATTGTTTACGTCCATAAGGATAATTTTGGGAGGAAGGCCTTAAAGAGCCTGTGACAGCATCCCAACAACTGTTGTGCAATGAAATATTGGGCTACTAGTAATCTCGAACTGTCAGCTTAAAAAAGAAGGTGCGATACCGTTCCGATAAATATCAATAATTTAGAACATCGCGGGGAAATTCCTTCGACTCATTTTTCAAGTTTTGGGGGAAGCCGGAAGTGACGTCAATGCGGGAACTCTTCACTGTGCGGCGAGAGAGCCAAACACGGACAAAGTGTGTTGTCATGCGTAGAAATTGTGAAATACTGAGTTTAGGCACGTTAATAACGTTTTAATGAAGTTGACTACAGTATATTTAGTGCGAATGCTGTTTACAGCATTCCCACTATAGTGCTTCAAATCTTTATTAGTGCGAATGCTGTTTACAGCATTCCCACTATAGTGCTTCAAATCTTTATTAGTGCGAATGCTGTTTACAGCATTCCCACTATAGTGCTTCAAATCTTTATTCTTCCCCTTATTATTTCAGCCAATACTTTGGCTCTCCATAACTTCAGCTTATTTTCAGCTACAGAAACCATTCAAATATTAAACTATTCAGCCTGTTCAGGAATAGATGGGAAACCTTCAACT
>NW_022992189.1:268562-294987 GCF_902827175.1 Gymnodraco acuticeps
TAGAGCGCCACCCAGAGGGGGGCGCCAAAAATTGCACAAAAAAAATATTTTATTTTATTTTTTATTTTTTTGCTTGGCGTAGTTTTGGCGCCCCCCTCTATATCTGCAACCATTATTCTTACATAAAAAAAAAATTCTAACATAGGGGAAAATGAGCCAAAAATCTAAAACGGTCGGTCGGTCTAAGAGCCTCGGCTTTAGGTGTTCACAGTCAGAACATGCTAGAGCGCTGTGCATTGATGGGTATCGGTCAAGTGTTTATAAAATTGAGCGTTGAGGAAAGAAAGACTAACGTTAGAGAACTATGAAGAGGCAAAAGCCATCCGGGGCGCAGTATCAAAACAGAAGAAGAGAAACGTCCCAAGGTGAAAGGTATGCAATTTTGATTGTATTGTCAACATTAGCGAATGGATCATGTAATCTTGCTAGTTAGCCAAGCCAACGTTAGCTAGCCAGCGTTTGTTATTGCCATTCAGTCGAAACTGTCATAAGGCTATTTTCGTTGTGTCATGAAATAGAAATATTAGTAATAATAACAATGTTAGTTTTGGTGTAGCGAGCTAGCCAGTGTGGTGGAATGTTAAGCTAACGTTAAGTTTACCTCAGAAAGCACATTGACTATCTGAGTCAAACATTTGCCAAATTCAACCCTGTCATAATGTGTGCTTTGTTTGTGCCTTGTGGGGCACATACACTCAATTTGGTCATGCTGATGCTGCCAAAAGCTCCAAAGAGGCCATATCATTTTTTGGCATTGTGCAGCATCTATACTGCCTGTTTTCTGCCTCTACACACAGATGGGCCATCCTCAAGAAACACGTCAACCTTTCACTCAAAATGTGGTCAGAAACCAGATGGGAGAGCAGAGTGAAAGCTGTGGAGCCTCTGCGATATGAAGCCACAGCTGTGAGAGAGGCACTGCTTGAGGTAAGAAACCAGGCCAAAGACCCAATCATCAGGATTGAAGCCCAGTCTCTGGCAGAAGAAGTGGGGTCATTCCGCTTTTCACTGTGCACAGTGGTCTGGTATGACATGTTAAGTCAAATTCAGCAGGTGAGCAAACTCCTGCAGTCCCAAACAATGCAAGTGGATGTAGCAGTAAGTCTACTGAAAAAGCTCTCGAATCCTACAGAGCCACAGGCTTTGTGGCTGCACAAACATCAGCCAAGGACGTGTGTGAAGACATGAATGTGGACGCAGTCCTTGTGCAAAAGCGGCTGAAGTCAACAAAGAGGCACTTCTCATATGAGTCTCCTGATGAGCCATTGAGGGATGCCTTGCAAAATCTGGAGGTAACTCTGACTAGTTTTAAATCCAGGCTGAAGACTTTTATTTTTGTCGCTGCTTTTAATTGAACTATTCATATCTTAGACTGCACTGTAACTTTTATCCATGTACTTTTTCTTTTAATGTTTAATTGAACTATTCATATCTTAGACTGCACTGTAACTTGTATCCATGTATTTTTTCTTTTAATGTTTATTTTATTAGCTTTTCTTTTTAATGACTGATTTTAAATGCCATTTTCTTAATGTCTTTCATTTTTTGTAAAGCACTTTGAATTGCCTTGTGTTGAAAAGTGCTATATAAATAAACTTGCCTTGCCTTGCCTTCCTTAACGTGGTGGTGGATGCTGCAGTGTCAGCACAAAAGGAGAGGTTTACCACTCTTAAACATGTGCAAGACAAGTTTGGCCTTCTGTACTTCCCAGACCTGCCACACCAAGAGCTGATGAAGCAAGCAGAGGCACTTGCACACACCTTAAGCCATGGAGGGCAATCTGATTTGGATGGGAAGGAGCTGGCTCAGCAGTTGGAAAATGTACCTGACTTGCCATCAAAGAGCATGACAACTCTTGAGTTGTTGAAATTCATACACACAAAGCAGCTCACCGAAATATATCCCAACTTGTGTATTGCTCTGCGGATCAGTGCAACGCTACCAGTAACAGTAGCTTCAGGCGAGAGGAGTTTTTCCAAATTAAAACTCTTGAAAACATACCTGAGGTCAACCATGGCTCAAGAACGCCTCAGTGGTCTGGCTGTAATCAGTATTAACCATGAGGTTGGTGGTCAGATTTCATATGATAATGTGATTGATGACTTTGCAGCGAGGAAGGCCAGAAGGATTGCACTGTAAATGGAAACCAGTAGGAGCTAATATGTAGGCTAACCTTGTGTGATGATAGGGAGTGGAATATAAATAGTTCTTAATTTGTATTTATTTGTTTGTTTATTTAGCATATTATATATTGATTATTTGACATGTTTAACATATTTTACATTTCTTCTTAATTTTCTTTGAAAGCAAATGTGCACATTATTTTATTGTTTGTTATTGTTGTTATATTACAAACAGGATTGGTGACAAAGCGTAATATACATGGATCGGATTTCGAGGCGTAGTCATGGGGGAGGGGGTCTGCAGTTCGGTGGACTAAGGATTGCACCACTGCTTTTTGCAGATGATGTGGTTCTAATGGCTTCATCGGTCTGCGACCTTCAGCACTCACTAGATCGGTTCGCAACCGAGTGTGAAGCGGCTGGGATGAGGATCAGCACCTCCAAATCTGAGGCCATGGTTCTCAGCAGGAAACCGATGGACTGTTCACTCCAGGTAGGGAATGAGTCCTTACCCCAAGTGAAGGAGTTCAAGTATCTCGGGGTCTTGTTCTCGAGTGAGGGAACAATGGAGCGTGAGATGGGCCGGAGAATCGGAGCAGCGGGAGCGGTACTGCAGTCGCTTTACCGCACCGTTGTGACGAAAAGGGAGCTGAGCCAGAAGGCAAAGCTCTCGGTCTTCCGGGCCATTTTCGTTCCTACCCTCACCTATGGTCCTGAAGGATGGGTCATGACCGAAAGAACGAGATCGCGGATACAAGCGGCCGAGATGGGTTTTCTCCGCAGGGTGGCTGGTGTCTCCCTTAGGGATAAGGTGAGAAGTTCGGTCATCAGGGAGGGACTCGGAGTTGAGCCGCTCCTCCTTCGCGTCGAAAGGAGCCAGTTGAGGTGGTTCGGGCACCTAGTTAGGATGCCACCTGGGCGCCTCCCTAGGGAGGTGTTCCAGGCACGTCCAGCTGGGAAGAGACCAAGGGGTAGACCTAGGACCAGGTGGAGGGATTATATCTCTTCGCTGGCCTGGGAGCGCCTTGGGATCCCCCAGTCAGAGCTGGTTGATGTCGCCAGGGAAAAGAAAGTTTGGGGCTCTCTGCTGGAACTGCTACCCCCGCGACCCGACCACGGATAAGCGGGAGAAGATGGATGGATGGATGGATTGTTGTTATTATTATTATTATTGTTTGTTAGCTAAGTTGTTTGTTTTAATTATTTAGTGTGCACTTTACATTTATTCTTAGCTCTTGTTCTTGCTTGTAATAAATAAAGGTGCAGTACTTTACTGTATAACTGTTAAGATGTTTTGATATTTTTTTTTGGGGGGGGGGGGGGGGGGGCGCAGTGGTGAAGCTTGCCTGGGGCACCAAATGTGCTAGGTCCGCCCCTGATCGTGGTGAAGATGATGATTAAATTAGGATAAAAAATCGGTAGTGAGAGCTGCTGAATTTCCTCCCGTCGGATGTGATATAAAAACAAATCGATTATTTTTGTAGTTGTAAACTCAAGTGGATTAAACTACATTTATTAGTGCTTTCATGTCAATTCGGCAAACATATGATACATTAAATGATCGTGAGGATGATGATTTCAAAATCGTTTGTTTGAGCCGGTCTGCATTTCCTGATGAGAAAACAAACCGATGCTTTTTGTAGTTGTAGTACACCAACATGGATTAAACGTGTGTTTTTTTTTACCACAATGTTGGGGAAATTAATGGATAAAATGCACGGATTATTATTATTATTATTATTCCCACTCCGATCGGGACACTAGGTCCACCGTTTCCCCGCAGCGAGGCTCCCCCGTTGACAGTTTACATGGGCTGGGCTGGGTGCAGTGGCGGACTGGCCATCGGGACGAATCCCGATGGGCCGGTACCGAAGTGGGCCGGTCGGATAAATCACTAGCACATCCCCCACTCCCCCCGTTGACAATTTACTAGCGGTACCGAAGTGGGCCGGTCGAGAGTCCCGGGCTGATTTTTAGTCCCAGTCCACCACTGACCGTTTTATCGCCCATATTGACGCACCTAATTCCTAAACTTCTAACAGATACAACATAAACCGATCCTTCAGCCTCATATGAGCTCTCAGACACGTTCAAAATTAAACTGTCATCGCTGTCTGAGCTTGCTGCTGTGTGCGCCATCGTGCGTTTACATGCAGATGCTGGGATCCTGAACGGTGCAGCTGGAGCGCTGTGCCCGCAATGACGTCACACATAATCTGGCGGGATTTGAAGAATCCCCGAGAAGATCCAGAAAATGGTCAACATTGAAGGGCAGATTAATGGTTATCAAAGTACAAATATCCAAAATCAGTTCAGTAACGGTTTTCAAGGGGACAATATTTACTCAAATTGATGGGTTTGGATGATGGGGGAAACTCGTGTCACAGGCTCTTTAAGGGAAGGTCAATGTTGCAAACCAATTCAAAAGACTTCAAGACTTTCTTCACTTAGTGCTGCTTTCATTGGAAAAAAGTAGTTTACATCGGGGTGTGTTTTGTTATATGGATAATTAAGAAAATCTAGCTTACTTTAGCAGTTTGTTTTTAAAGTTACCTCCCAGAGCTTTAATAACAGTATTATTATTCCATCAGGCTACATTTAATAACTTCTTAAATCCACTCAGATCTCCACTGGATGTTATTTTAAATCCCTGAAGGACCTTACAGTTAATATTTTTGCTCAGATAAATACGCCCAGGCCTTCCTGTTTGCACTTGCCTTGACCCAAAACACTTTTGAAAACAGCGCAGTCATTTTTTGTATTTTTTAATGTGGAATCTATTGGTTTTTACTCCAGCTCCCTGAACATCGCAGAGTATCCCTGCAGCCATAAAAGAGAAAGCCACAGCTGGTGAATGGAGGGAAGATATTATTCTTCATCAGACCACTGTGACACTTATGAAGACCTATGTCATTTAATATACATCGCCTGCTTTATCGTTGTAAACGGGAGCAGAAAGCAGAAAGCGACGCCTCTGGCAGCTCAAGGCTAACCAGGAGGCAAGGATTCAGCTTCGTCTTTGAAGGCCACTTTCTGCAACTGCTGGAAAATAAAAATGTTTGGTCTAAAATGAACTCTTGCCCTTTAACACTTTGAACTGCCTTTGTGTGTTTAGAATCACATCTTATAATAATAATAATAAAATATTTGGAAGACTAAAATGTCTCTTGATGCAAAACTGTTGTAAAAATGACATATATATTTCTTATTACACGGCTTACTTTAATACTTGATTTGGACAATTTGGACATACCAGTTGTTGTTGTTTTCTCTAACAGACCGTTGCAAAGGAGAACTGACCATTGCTAAGGAGGATCAATGGACTATGTGCGGTCATATCAATCTTCAGGAGATAGTCTGGTCAATTTAACGTCAGCTGTGGACAACAAACATTAGTTGTCTCCCTCAGAAAACACAGTGAAATACTTTTGAATATTTATTTGTATGTTTGTGGAGGGCAGGAACATTTGGATTCATGATGGCTAAACTGTCCCCATTAAAGCACAAAATAAGAACAAGAGAAGGACAGAGGATAAAAGACAAGTTAACACTAAAGGGAACAGCAGAAGAATACAGACAGGAAGTAAACACTTGAGGGAACGGCAGAAGAAGACAGACAGGAAGTAAACACTAAAGGGAACAGCAGAAGAAGACATACATGAAGTAAACACTTGAGGGAACAGCAGAAGAAGACAGACAGGAAGTAAACACTTGAGGGAACGGCAGAAGAAGACAGACAGGAAGTAAACACTAAAGGGAACAGCAGAAGAAGACAGACAGGAAGTAAACACTAAAGGGAACAGCAGAAGAAGACAGACAGGAAGTAAACACTACAGGGAACATCAGAAGAAGACAGACAGGAAGTAAACACTAAAGGGAACATCAGAAGAAGACAGACAGGAAGTAAACACTAAAGGGAACAGCAGAAGAAGACATACAGGAAGTAAACACTAAAGGGAACAGCAGAAGAAGACAGACAGGAAGTAAACACTAAAGGGAACATCAGAAGAAGACAGACCGGAAGTAAACACTAAAGGAATGGCAGAAGAAGACAGACAGGAAGTAAACACTAAAAGGAACAGCAGATGAAGACAGACAGGAAGTAAACACTAAAGGGAACATCAGAAGAAGACAGACAGGAAGTAAACACTAAAGGGAACAGCAGAAGAAGACAGACAGGAAGTAAACACTAACAGGAACACAGTATGGGCTCTGGTGGTGTTTAAAGACTGGTGAATGGGGAAAGAGCTGAAGCAACACGACCAATTCACTTTTGACTAATGTGTATTTCCCTGCTGTGGCCGAATGAAGTATTTCTGATCATGATTCTGATTCATGAAAGGAGATGTCCTTTATATTCTGCACAATCAAGTCTAGAAACCAAATCAATCATTCATTGTTTGGTCTGTCACATTAAGCACTTCAAAAGAAAGTTTAAAATTATAATTATTGCCCTTTCTTTTCACAGCCCAATTAAATATCGCATCCACTTTATAATCAATAAAGAGAGACGGAATAAAACTTATTTTTCTCTGAGGCCTTTCATTTATCAATTGAGAAGCGACAAGCAATTATTTCTCATGGTTAAAGTGCATGCCATCAATCGGGACCGTCCAATTACCCTTTGCTTAGTTCTTTTTTCAAATGCACGTTTCACTTGACCTCTCTTGCCTGACTGTCGCGAAGTTGCCTGCAGAAAACGTTTCAATGAGAAACTTTAAAACTGACCTTACAGAGAAGCACCTCGCATCTCATTATACAGCAGCACTGTTAGGAGAGTATACACATCCCTGTGTGATAATCATTGGATCCATCGCAGGGACATACCCTGTTGGGTTCTAGATTCTTAATTCTGACAAAATAATTAAAAAGCATGTTTCTTTAAAGGGGCTCTATTATGCTTTTGGGGTGTAATATAGGTTTTTGTGAATGTAAATGGTCTGCAAAGACTAACGTTCCAAAGTTAACCCCTGCCTGAGAGGCCGCAATTGGACAACTTGTATGTTAAATAGTGAAATCACTATGTAACACGAGCGCTTCTATTGGCTAGCGCTCCAACACATTGTACGTGATAGGCTAAGGGGCGGGACATCTCTAATTGGTTGACTAATCACAGCAGAGCCGGCCAGCTAACCAATCAGAGCAGACTGGGCTCTGGTTTCAGACAGAGGGTGAAAAGAGGTGCTGCAGCACAGGCAGTATGAGAAGAATAAAGAGCTTTTTGAACATTAAAGCATGGAGACATGTAGAGACACTACATACTGATATGAACCTGAACATCAGCAGGAGAGGACTCTTTAAAGTAGAGACACTACATACTGATATACACCTGAACATCAGCAGGAGAGGACTCTTTAAAGTAGAGACACTACATACTGATATGAACCTGAACATCAGCAGGAGAGGACTCTTTAAAGTAGAGACACTACATACTGATATACACCTGAACATCAGCAGGAGAGGACTCTTTAAAGTAGAGACACTACATACTGATATACACCTGAACATCAGCAGGAGAGGACTCTTTAAAGTAGAGACACTACATACTGATATACACCTGAACATCAGCAGGAGAGGACTCTTTAAAGTAGAGACACTACATACTGATATACACCTGAACATCAGCAGGAGAGGACTCTTTAAAGTAGAGACTCTACATACTGATATACACCTGAACATCAGCAGGAGAGGACTCTTTAAAGTAGAGACACTACTGATATACACCTGAACATCAGCAGAAGAGGACTCTTTAAAGTAGAGACACTACATACTGATATACACCTGAACATCAGCAGGAGAGGACTCTTTAAAGTAGAGACACTACATGCTGATATACACCCGAACATCAGCAGGAGAGGACTCTTTAAAGTAGAGACACTACATGCTGATATACACCCGAACATCAGCAGGAGAGGACTCTTTAAAGTAGAGACACTACATACTGATATACACCCGAACATCAGCAGGAGAGGACTCTTTAAAGTAGAGACACTACATGCTGATATACACCTGAACATCAGCAGGAGAGGACTCTTTAAAGTAGAGACACTACATACTGATATACACCTGAACATCAGCAGGAGAGGACTCTTTAAAGTAGAGACACTACATACTGATATACACCTGAACATCAGCAGGAGAGGACTCTTTAAAGTAGAGACACTACAAACTGATATGAACCTGAACATCAGCAGGAGAGGACTCTTTAAAGTAGAGACACAACATACTGATATACACCTGAACATCAACAGGAGAGGACTCTTTAAAGTAGAGACACAACATACTGATATGAACCTGAACATGAGAATAATAGGGCTCCTTCAAGCTGTAGATAACTACGGCGTAGGTTTTGATTTTTAATTGACTGGGGATTTCTCATGCTGATAGCACCACAGCAACACTATCGGATGTACTGTACTATATGATTACCCCAATGTGATTCAATTACACTCCCCACAGTGATTATGTAGAATCCTTTATTTACTTTGCAACAGGGGGCTCTGAGTGTAGTTATATACATAGAATTATGTCCAGGTGATATTTTGCAAGAATGAGATGAGAAAGTTAGATGTGCTTTACAACTAAATATTGTCTTCACTATCAACAATAACCCCAGGCGTCAGAAACCAATCACACTTCAAGCAGTGTTCACTATCTCTATATTCACTATAGACCCAACATGTAATTACATTTTTGAAGCGGCGCCATGACAGCGAGACATCGAAAAGCAGATACACTGAATTTCAGGCACCGAGATTTTGAGAATATCTTCTTCCAAAACATTTGAAAAACATACATATAAAAATCATCCAATATAAACATTTAGGTGTTTTTATAACTCTATTTGCTTCTGTATATTTAGTCTACATTCACCAATGTAAGCAAAAGATAATTCCTCATTAACATAACATTTTAGAAAAATTACAAACTATGTAAAAAGCTTTAATTTAACAATTTTGACAAAATAAAACATGGATTTTATCCTGACTTCAACTTGTGTACAGGTAGCTGCTCTCGAGATTTATTCAAATTGGCACTTATTTAATAATGTAATGCTTCATGTGAATATTTAAACATGCAATTTCAGAAAAGCTGTAAAAATGATTACCTTAGTCTAAGTGATCAACTGGGGAATATCAAAGTGGTATTTAAAAGCACATTAATGCTGTCGCAGTAAACATGATTAGTTGATGTGTTTTTCATTTTGTTGTCACACAGTCAAACTTTTGTTCGATTGTGTGTTCAATTTGAATTGTGTCATTATAACGAAGTGGACAAGCTAGCATATCTTACATTTTAGCTCAAAGAAGCAGCATTCGGACTGAAAGAGATATCTAAGGTTCGGGGGAAAACAAACAGTAAAATGACAAAACAAAAATAATATCGAATAAAGGTGGGGTAGGTAATTCTGGAGAAACCAGCTGGAGTGCGCTAGAATTTGAAAATACACAACCGGAAAAAATCTGCCACTTCCTCACAGAGCCCCTCCTCCAACACACACGAACGCGCACACGACCAATGAGGGCACGAGATAAGTTTGTGCACAGATGGAAGGCTGACAGGCAGGTAGGCCATCCAGTTACTTTAGCCGGGCCGGCTCAGATAATTGGTCGTGCTTTTTACAGCGCCACGGCTTCCACAGATGACATTTTTTAATGGATTTTTTGTCAAAGCACTTCAGATATTCATTGCTATCGGGATGTTAAGAGCATTCCATGGAATATAACAACAAGTGTATCTCGAGCCGGTTTCTCAAACTTACCCACCCCACCTTTAAGCCTTTAAGTAAATCTACAAAAACATTGGACCTTTATGTGTTTTTACAGGGAAAACAACTGGATGTATGACCCAAGCAAAGAACCATATTAGATTTAATCCCAAAGGTTAAAAAAATACAACTAATCAAATTATTTGCTAAACCTGTATTTGTCACAAATGGTATGTGATTGGTTTCAGATTGCATCATTTGCTGCATGAATGCACCCTCCCTCTGCCCCCCGCCCCCCACGGGAACTACACTTTTCTCAAAGAATATGTACACTAACACTTGAACCTGAACTCACACATGCACGTGTGCAATATGTGGTGTAATGTGTTTTGGGCCATAACATTAAATTACAACAGGATTGTACGGTTATGAATACTTAATAAGTTAGTTATGATGTAGTTAAAACAATATTAGATGATAGTCATTTTTTGTGTGTTTTGGACTGAGATAAATCATGGGTCAAAATTGCCCCGTGAACACCATGAACGGAAACAGCTTTTGAACACACAACACAAGGGTTAAATAAATCCGAATTAAAGAGATTCTACCATTTTCACACAAGTCTTAACCATATTTAGATCAGTGACTAATCATTTTTGCCAGGATAATCCTGAACATAAATGTTCATATCGTTCCATCACTATTGAGTCTATCCATCCACCCACCGACCCATCCTTCTTACCTGGAGGTCAATACACACACATACACACTCACGTTAACCACACTGTTTTACACACAGTTGAAATGCTACATCTCATATTGACATCTCTGTTCGTTTAGCTTCAGGCTTCCTCCTTTCCTGCATTTTCAGCACCAAATCTCTAACAGTGATGCAAAGGATGGCGACCTCCCCTCTCCATATGCTCAGATCAGGGCTTTCTGAAAAATATGATGAGTTTGAATAAGCAGCAGCTCTCCCCCGTGGCAGGCCTGTCCAGCCTTGCAAGGTTTTGCAATTTAGCAGGCTTGACTGGAAATCCTGTTATCGTAGCGCAGGACCTCCAGCTCCTTATCTGTCTTAATCAGAGGCAGCGAGGACAGGCAGCAACAAGCGAGTGTGAGATCTGCTCCTCGCGATCATAACATCAGCCACACATACCCTGCAAGCTGAATATCTATTAAATATCTGCCTGCACACAGCAGCTGGATGTATTTTACATTAAATAGACCCTTTAAACACTCACTTCCCAGGAGCTTTATGGTATAAAAACCCTTTATTTATTGTCACAACATGACATATTATTGTTTAAATTCATTGTCATTCTTCTCCTCACTTGTTGTGCAAAAAGCAGGAATGATATATAGGGCCTCCAGGGCGAAAGTGCAATACATAAAAACAGTGAATATCATTTAAAAAAGCAATAACAACAAAAGGAGAATGAATTAAAATGTCAGCTAGAAAAAATGCTGTGTTAAAATATTCATATATCTGTTGTTTCTTTTACAATTTGATATGGAGGTAATGCACTGAAATAATTCAGGTTACATATTTTATATATTGTGATGCTCAGATTAGGGTTTAGGAATACTCTGTTACAAATATTTCTCAATTATAATTACACAAGTATTAGTATCAAAATATACTTAAAGTACCAAAATAAAAGTACTCATTATGCAAATTGGCCCATTACAGAATAATGGAGTAAAAGTACATTTACCTCTGAAGTGTAAAGGAGTATGTGGTGTCCACTTTATATTGAGTTAATCCTTTGCCTTGTGATTTACTGTTTTATGTTGTAGTACCCTTTCTCTCTTGTTTCAGAGCCCTTGCTGCCATTGTGTGTTTTCCCTCCAGTGTGATTGTCAGCCCCTCCCTTAATTGTTGGCAGCTGGGCCCTTACCTTGTGTGTGTATGTATATATATATATATAAAATAATAAAACTTAATTTATATAGCAATGCGTCTCCCCTTGTCCTGTGCCAGTTCTCCAAGAAAGTGTTTTTTGTTTAACATTTTTTATCCCCAAGTTTCTCAGTTTTTGATCCTTAAGTCGGAGTCGCAGTCTTACACGCTTCTCTGCGCTCTCTCCTAGGCAGTCATCCATAGGAATCCCGAACCCAATAAAATACCCAATATTAGCGGTGTGTGTGTCTGCCCAAGGACAAGTTAAGGTAAAACCTAATAGAGGTGTCATACATAATAACCTAATCAAAGTAAATGTAACAACTACTACAGTGCAACAAAACAGGAATATTAAATGTGGTCTCTTAAACATAAGATCTCTAGCATCTAAAGCAATATTGGTAAATGATTTAATATCAGATTATAATATTGATATATGCTGTCTCACTGAAACTTGGTTGAGACATGAAGAATATGTCAGCATAAATGAGGCCACTCCACCAAGCCATATCAATACTCATATTGCCCGAGGCACGGGCCGAGGAGGTGGAGTTGCAGCCATCTTTGACTCAAGTTTACTTATCAATACTAAACCAAAATTAAATTATACCTCCTTTGAAAGTCTCGTTTTTAGTCTTACGCATCCGACCTGGAAAACTTTGCAGCCAATCTTATTTGTTACAGTGTACCGTGCACCAGGTCCTTATTCAGAATTCTTATCTGAATTCTCTGAGTTTTTATCAACTTTGGTTCTTAAAACAGATAAAGTAATTATCGTAGGTGACTTTAATATTCATGTTGACGATGATAAAAATAGCCTTACTGTTGCATTTAACTCTATATTAGATTCTGTTGGTTTTTGTCAGAGTGTAAATAAACCAACCCACTGCTATAATCACACTCTCGACCTTGTTCTGACTTATGGTATTGAAATTGAGCAACTATTAGTCGAACCGCATAATCCTGCTTTATCCGACCATTTCTTAGTAACTTTTGAAGTACTGTTACTAGACTACAAAGCATTAGTCAAAAGCTCCTGCAGCAGAAACCTATCTGTTAGTGCTATAGCCAAATTTAAGGAAGAGATTCCACCAATACTTAACTCGATAGCATGTCTGCATGTAAGGGAGGAAACTTATACAAAATGTACACCACCCCAAATTGATCATGTTGTTGATAGTGCTACAGATGCGCTGCGAATAAAATTAGACTCTGTTGCTCCTTTGAAAAAGAAGAAAATAAAACAACATAGACTAGCTCCATGGCATAATGCCGAAACCCGCAAAATAAAGCAAAAGTCGAGACAACTTGAAAGGATATGGCGTTCTACTAAACTTGAAGAATCTCGTTTAATTTGGCATATTACTCTCAATGAATATAAGAAAGCACTGCGTAAAGCGAGAGCAGCCTACTACTCTTCATTAATAGATGAGAATAAGAATAATGCAAGATTTCTTTTCAGCACTGTAGCCAGGCTGACAGAAAGCCACAGCTCGATTGAGCCTTCTATTCCCATAGCACTCAGTAGTAATGATTTTATGTGCTTTTTTAACGATAAAATTGTTACTCTTAGAAACAAAATTAATGACCTCTTGCCTTTGACCAGTATAGTGTTATCAACAGCTCCCGGAAACGTAAGTTATAATATTACACTAGATAGTAAACTAGAATGCTTTTCAGCCATAAACCTTGAACAATTAAATTCAATGATTCTCTCTTCTAAACCATCAACGTGCATGTTAGACCCAATTCCAACTAAGCTGTTGAAGGAAGTTTTTCCATTAATTAGCACTTATTTATTAAATATTATGAATATGTCTTTATTATCAGGCTATGTTCCACAATCATTCAAAGTAGCAGTGATAAAACCGCTTCTTAAAAAGCACAACCTCGATCCAGAGGTTTTAGCCAACTATAGACCTATTTCTAATCTTCCGTTCCTCTCAAAAATTCTTGAGAAAGCGGTCGCAAAACAGCTGTGTGATTACTTAAAAAACAATGATTTATTTGAAGCTTTTCAGTCTGGCTTTAGAACACATCATAGCACAGAGACAGCTCTGGTTAAAGTCACAAATGACATTCTAATAGCCTCTGACAAGGGACGTGTCTCTATTCTTGTTTTGCTCGATCTCAGTGCTGCATTTGATACTATCGACCATGATATCTTATTGCAAAGACTAGAGCACTTAGTTGGCATACAGGGAACTGCTTTAGACTGGTTTAGGTCCTATCTATCTGAACGTTATCTCAGTTTGTACGTGTCAATGATGAATCTTCCACGCAAACCAAAGTTAGCCATGGAGTGCCACAGGGCTCAGTGCTCGGACCTATTTTGTTCACATTATATATGCTTCCGTTAGGCAATATTATAAGGAATCATTCTGTAAACTTTCATTGTTATGCGGATGATACTCAACTATATTTATCAATCAAGCCTGATGAAATTAATCATCTAAATAAAATTCAAGACTGCCTTAAGGACTTAAAAACGTGGATGACCTTAAACTTTTTGATGTTAAACACGACCAAAACTGAAGTTATTGTACTTGGCCCGAAGAATCTACGAAACAAATTATCTAAGGATATACTAACTATGGATGGCATTAATTTGGCCTCCAGTGAGACTGTAAGGAATCTTGGTGTTATATTTGATCAGGATTTATCCTTTAACGCCCACATAAAATGAATTTCAAGGACCGCCTACTTCCATCTACGTAACATTGCAAAAATCAGGCATATCTTGCCTCAAAACGATGCAGAGAAACTAGTCCATGCATTTGTTACTTCAAGGCTGGATTATTGTAACTCTTTATTATCAGGGTGTACCAAGAAGTCAGTCAAGTCGCTTCAGCTGATTCAAAATGCTGCGGCTCGTGTACTAACCAGAGTTAGGAAAAGGGACCACATTACTCCTGTTCTGGCTGCCTTACACTGGCTCCCTATAGAACACAGGATAGAATTTAAAATTCTTCTTCTCGCCTACAAAGCCCTTAATGGGCAGGCGCCATCTTACCTTAAAGAACTCATTATACCCTACTGTCCTACTAGGGCATTGCGTTCCAAGAATGCAGGGTTGTTGGTTGTTCCTAGAGTCTCTAAAAGTACAATGGGAGCCAGAGCCTTTTCTTATCAAGCTCCACATTTGTGGAATCAGCTTCCAGTTTGTGTTCGGGCGGCAGACACCCTATCCGTTTTTAAGAGTGCGCTTAAGACCTTCCTTTTTGATAAAGCTTATAGTTAGGGCTGATTAGATCCAGCCCCTAGTTTTGCTGATATAGGCTTAGTTTGTCGGGGGACATCTTACTTCTTCCTTCTCTCTGTCTATACCTGTGTACTCTCATGTTCCGATTAACCCAGCTTCCCCAAATGTCTTTCTTTTTGGTGTCTATATACGCCGGGATCCGGAGTCATGGATGATCCTGCGCTCCTCTGTCCTGGATCGCGAGCCCTGGATCTTGAGTCGTGGCTGTGGTCCTGGATCATAGGTCCTGGATGGATATCCTCGTGGATTCATCTTCCTATTATACACACATGCATTTCCAAACATTTGGACTACCTATGTTGCAAATGTATTATCTTTTCAATTTACACACGGCATCTATTGCACGTCTGTCCGTCCTGGGAGAGGGATCCCTCCTCTGTTGCTCTCCCTGAGGTTTCTCCCATTTTTCCCTTTAAACTGTGGGTTTTCTCCGGAAGTTTTTCCTTGTACGATGTGAGGGTCTAAGGACAGAGGGTGTCGTATTGTCATACTGATATTTTGTACAAACTGTAAAGTCCACTGAGACAAATGTAACATTTGTGATATTGGGCTATATAAATAAACATTGATTGATTGATTGATTGATTGATTGATTGATTGATTGATTGATTGATTGATTGATTGATTGATTAAGTGACCGTTTTTGCCCTTTTTCCTCCAAGTGAGCGTTTTGTGTTTTTCTTGTACTTTTACCTCTTGATTAAAATACTTGACCTTGTTCTGGTGTAGTGCATGTGTGTCATCATGAGCCTTGTGTCAATCGTAACAAAGTACAAAGAAGCAAAACATTTAAAGGGATAGTGGAAATCCGCGAATTTTGGGTTTAACTTATGTATTTTTATTAAAAATAAGCATAATAAACAATTTTTTTTAATTTCATGCGCCTAGTTTCATTTTATTTTCAATTTTACTGCGCCCTCTCAATGAAACGAAATACTTCGGGAATCGTCGGGAATCTTCGGGTGATGACGAGAGCATAGGAAGACGGGCACAAACAATGGCGGACATTCAATAGCCGACCTTTATTATGGTACCGAGTATATTGCCATAAATATGATGATTGATTATCAGTAAAAAATTCTACGTGACACAACGACATTGGATTAACCTTGAGATATACGTTTTTATTCCGTTGAACACAACTTTTGATCACAAATCAAAAAAGGTAAGACGTAATTATTGTAATATATTTGGAACCGGATGTTGTTTACTTTCTCTTTTCTGGCTGATAGCTCCAGGAATTCGAGGTCTTACAGTGATGACATTACATGTGTGGAATCTGTGGAGTCTCAGCTTTAAATCGTATATCTTGTTTGTGCAGTTAAGATAGTAATAAGGGCATTTCTACCGTGTGTTGTGTGTAAAAAAGCGTTAGCATTAGTTAGCATTGTTTCGCTCAATGCTAATTCAAAGGCTTGGTATTACTCTTGTGTTTTTTCTAGCTAACAATTGTTCTTATTGTCAGTTAGCGGAGTTTCTTACCTTTAAAAGGGTATGAAACATTAATAGTTTCATAAATGTTAAGAAGCCCTGAGACATGTGAGAGAAAAAAAACTGTGGGAGGGGTCCACTGGGGGGACCTTTGGCCTTAACTGGTTAACAATGATTAATATTTGTAAAGGCTACAGGTGATCTTAAGATGCGTGAGCTATGCTTAGGGACCTACCAGTCAAGATTATTTGTGCGTAGGGGTGCATCATCTGGCGCCTGGTCCTGGTCATCCTCGCCATTGCCCATGCCGTGAACCATCACCTCGGGCTCGGGCTCGAACAAATAAGGACGTAATGGTCCATCGTCTGGCTCAATATTGTCACCATCGTCGCTTACTGAACCGGATTCAGATTCAGTTCCTAAAACGACATTTTCGTAGGAAAGCCAGAGGATGTTTCTGACTCGCTATCATCACTGGATACCTCGTACAATCCTTCTTCTTTGTCTGGTATATTTGCCCTTCCACGTTCATTCTGCATAGACGCCATGGTTTGTTATCTTATCGTCTTCCTAAGTTTTCGTCACTTCCGGTTTGGCTGAGTCGAACATTTCGTTTCTAAAAAACTTCGGGGAAGCTGCAATAAAGTGCTTCTAACATGCGTAAGGCTATTATTATATTTTTTTAATCAGGTGTGATTGTTTTGGTACGTAATTATGCTTGTATATAAGTTCAAACGAAACTATTTGAGTTTCCATTTCCACTATCCCTTTAAATAATCAAGTGAAGTACAAGTTAAATTCTGGAGAAACCAACTCGACAGCGCTAGAATTTGAAAATACACAGCCGGAAAAAATCTGCCACTTCCTTCCAGAGCCCCTCCTCCAACACACAGGAACGCGCACACGACCAATGAGGGCACGAGATAAGTGTGTGTACAGATGGAAGGCTGACAGGCAGGCAGGCCATCCAGTTATTTTAGCCGGGCCGGCTCAGATGTTTGGTCGTGCTTTTTACAGCGCCACGGCTTCCACAGATGACTTTTTTTTATGGATTTTTTTGTCAAAGCACTTCAGATGTTCATTGCTATCGGGATGTTAAGAGCATTCCTTGGAATATAACAAAAAGTGTATCTCGAGCTCTTACCTACCCCACCTTTAAGTATAGTGTTAAGTAAATGTACTTAGTTCCTTTTCACCAATGCATGCAACTAGTAATTGTAACATAATACCTGTTTAAAGTAACCCTCCCACCCCTGTCTATATGTATATCTCTGTGTTGATATCGACTTCCTCTCTGCTTTGTGTCTCACTTCCCTCTGCACGGCGCCCTTTGCTCCCTTTACAGAATGTCGGGGAAATCAGTTGTTATCTTGTTAGCGAGATGTTCCTAATGGTCTATCTTTACTCACTCTTTTATGAGTCCTGCTCGGTGATTCTTCAGCAGTGACACCGCCTCCGATGACTCACTGAGCCGCCACAGACACCAGAGATTATTAATGTTTCTACAGAAATAGTTACACAGAAATAACAGCAGCAGCAGCAGCCGCAGTAACCCATGGTTACAGGGATGACGTCGCCCGGTGTCATTGATCTCTTCCACATTTCTCTCCCAATTTCCAATTAATCCGAGGCGACATCCCGTGTCAGGATATATTGTCACTAAAGTTCATTTATATAAAAACAACAAGAAAAACGAATGTTCTCTTCATTTGCAGTTGTCCAACCCTGGAGAAAATAAGTAAATATTTTGCGGAAGATATGCCTGACTGGCGCCCCGGCTCATTTAAGACGTGTTACATCATGAGCCCCTGAACTCTCTTTGGTAATCTTTGAAAACAAGCAAAGGCAGGGGAAGAAACACAAAGTTTTGACTGTAATGAAGCGGCTTCCAGCGGGGTAATACAAGTCTGCGTCTAATGCCAAGGGCAGCCAGGGAGGCACGGACACCATTAAAAAGCCCTGCCTCCACCCCCACCTGTGTTTGACTGCAGACACAATTAACTTACCATTTTTCTAAACAACATTTCCTTCTGGAGCCCAAGGTGAGGACACGTTCAAATACATTTCTATTCAAAACAATAGGCAGTGAGAATTCTCCTTGGAGCATTTCTACAGGACAGCAGCTCAGAGGAGAGAGAACATGTGATCACGCAAGAAGCAACATGGAAACGACATGTTAAAAGCACACGTTTTTGTACAAAATAATCGAGTGCTCTGCCCAGAGTATTTTCTTGAGGACAGCAGGACGGAGTACAGACAGACCATAAAAACACTAACGCAAAGTGTCTCTCTTTGTGTAATCCAGGTGTAAAGTAACTAAGTAGCTACATTTGCTCAAATAGAATTGTGAGATACTTACCTTACTAGAGTATTTCAATGTTTTGCTACCTTGTACTTCTACTCCACTACAGTTCAGAGGTAAATTGTGTACTTTTCCTCCACTACATGTATTTAATACCTTCAGTTACTTCACAGATGTGGATGAATGATGTGAAATATAATCAAGTGTTAACTCAGACTTTAGTTCCACCTGGAGTAAATCCACAAGCTACCCTGCAGTATACAAAGCCATTCAAACTAGCTGCACCTTCACCAGCTTTGAGAACACTTTCATGATCAATCATTATAAAACATATCATATATATTATTCTGAAATGGACCAATCTGCACAATGACTACTTCTACTGTCGCTACTTCAACTATATTTTGATGATAATACTTTTATTCTTCTACTTTAGTAACATTTTGAATACAGGACTTTTACTTGCATGTAACAGAGTAATCCTACACTCTGGTAATCTGAGTACTTCTCCCACCTCTTCTTGTAATGACTTTATTAACCCTTCACAGGCACCCCACCTCACCAATATCTCTGAGACTTGGCAAGTGGATACCAATTATGTTCTAGTTTTAATCACCAGCTGCATGAACTGTCCTGTACTGAGCCGAAGATCCTCCTATAACCCTAACTGTAAATAATTTCCTCAGACTTCAGCGTAGCCAACAACAGCCCTGCTACCCCCACCTGCTTTTGACTGTCGAAACAATTAACTTGCAAAGTTGCAAACAGTATTTCCTTCTTGTGCCCGAGGTATGGTCACGTTCAAAATACTTCTATTTTATCCAAAAGGACAGTGCCCTCCCTGGAGCACAGAGAAGAGAGAGGACAGACAGACCACAAAATAACTTCCATCTCTGATTCTTGGCTTGTGAATATCAATATGTTCTAGGTTTATTCACCAGCTGCATAAACTGTCCTGAGCCGATGATCCTCTTGAAACCTTTTACTCTATTTATTTTGTTGTTGTTAAGATATCATTGTCTACAGACTTACCGCTCTGAGAAAGAAACAGATACAGCTGAAGCCCCACCATCTTCCCCCTGTTTCTGACTGCAGACGCAGTGAGTGCAATCCCTTGGGCATTTCTTGAGGACATCAGGACAGAGCAGAGATGACATACAAAGACATTTATGCAAGAAGCAATTGGTCTCTCTGTAGTCCGATGCTACAGCAGCAGATACTTCTGTGAACTACAGATACAGTGTATTTATCTTTTAGTAGCTTAGATCTGCAAATGTGTGACACCTTGCCAATTTCTCTAGGCTTGGTTTATGTATACCAATGATGTTCTTAGTTTGATTAACTGTCACGTACTTAGCCGATGATCCTTGTGTAACCTTTAGTTATTAAGATATTATCCACAGCCTTTCAACCCTAAGAGGTCCAAAAACCGCCCTGCTTTCCATTTGTTTTTACCTGCAGCCACACTTATCTTGTGAAGTTTCAAGCAATACTTCTTTCTAGGGTGAGGACACTTTAGCAATATGTATACACCTCTAAACTACAGATACTCATCTATGGATACGAATGATGTTCTAGGACGATCTTCCTTTGACCTTCACTTTAAGTTATTTTTGTTAAGATAGTATTTTCTATAGAACTACGGCTCTGAGGGGTCCAGAAACAACTAAAGCCCCACCAGTGTCCCCTTGTTTTGGACTGCAGACACTATTATCTTGTGAGTTTCTAAACAATATTTCCTTCTGGTATCCAAGGTGACGACACGTTAAAAATAGTTTTAGTATCCAAAAGAACAGACAGTGAGTGCTCTCCTTGGAGCATTTCTTCAGGACAGCAGGACAGAGGCAGACAGACCACAAAGACACTCCTGGAAGAGGCAAAGGGTGTCTCTTTGTGTAGTCTGATGGTACAGCACATACTACCTCTGTGGTACTGATACTTCTGAGTTGGGGTATTGTCTTTCAGAGGTGGGAAGTAGTGGAGTACAAATACTTCGTTACTGTACTTAAAGTGGACCTATTATGCTATATTGGAAACATATATTGTAGAGCCATACCTATACAAAACATGTCTGTGAAGTTTTTTGCTTAAAATACCAAACAGATCCCCCATTGTAGCCGTGCCTCATACTGCTCATACCCCTCTTTTGCAGCCCTGTTAGAGAAACGCGGATTTTGGGTCCTTAGCTTGAAAAAAAAAGCTAATGCCTGATCAGAATTCTACCGGAGATAAAGTTAAATTCTGCTGTGATAAAACGCCATCCTGTTCTAAGGATTCAAGGATTCAAGGATTATTTCTGAAACAGTATCTCAAATGCTTATTTGAGCTCCATATACACAAGGTGAGTTCCTTTTTTTATTTCCTGCTTTTCAAACACATGTGCTCACCAGTACAGGTTAGCTGTTAGTGTCTGAGCGGGGACACATAGTTATGTATAAAAGACATCACAAAGTGCATTTTGCAAGATAGGTCCCCTTTAAGTACATTTCCTCTGGCATCTGTACTTTACTCCACTACTTATTTTTCTGACGACTTTTTACTTTTACTTCTTACATTTTGAACACAAATACCTGTACTTTCTACTTCTTACATGTTGAACACAAATACCTGTACTTTCTACTTCTTACATTTTGAACTCAAATACCTGTACTTTCTACTTCTTACAGGTTGAACACAAATACCTGTACTTTCTACTTCTTAGATGTTGAACTCAAATACCTGTACTTTCTACTTCTCACATGTTGAACTCAAATACCTGTACTTTCTACTTCTTAGATGTTGAACTCAAATACCTGTACTTTCTACTTCTCACATGTTGAACTCAAATACCTGTACTTTCTACTTCTTACATGTTGAACTCAAATACCTGTACTTTCTACTTCTTACATGTTGAACACAAATACCTGTACTTTCTACTTCTTACATGTTGAACACAAATACCTGTACTTTCTACTTCTTACATGTTGAACACAAATACCTGAATTTTCTACTTCTTACATGTTGAACACAAATACATGTACTTTCTACTTCTTACATGTTGAACACAAATACCTGTACTTTCTACTTCTTACATGTTGAACACAAATACCTGAATTTTCTACTTCTTACATGTTGAACACAAATACATGTACTTTCTACTTCTTACATGTTGAACTCAAATACCTGTACTTTCTACTTCTTACATGTTGAACACAAATACCTGAATGTTCTACTTCTTACATGTTGAACACAAATACCTGTACTTTCTACTTCTTAGATGTTGAACTCAAATACCTGTACTTTCTACTTCTTACATGTTGAACACAAATACCTGTACTTTCTACTTCTTACATGTTGAACACAAATACCTGTACTTTCTACTTCTTACATGTTGAACACAAATACCTGTACTTTCTACTTCTTACATGTTGAACACAAATACCTGTACTTTCTACTTCTCACATGTTGAACACAAATACCTGTACTTTCTACTTCTTACATGTTGAACTCAAATACCTGAACTTTCTACTTCTTACATGTTGAACACAAATACCTGTACTTTCTACTTCTTACATGTTGAACACAAATACCTGTACTTTCTACTTCTTACATGTTGAACTCAAATACCTGTACTTTCTACTTCTTAGATGTTGAACTCAAATACCTGTACTTTCTACTTCTTACATGTTGAACACAAATACCTGTACTTTCTACTTCTTACATGTTGAACACAAATACCTGTACTTTCTACTTCTTACATGTTGAACACAAATACCTGTACTTTCTACTTCTTACATGTTGAACACAAATACCTGTACTTTCTACTTCTTACATGTTGAACACAAATACCTGTACTTTCTACTTCTTACATGTTGAACACAAATACCTGAACTTTCTACTTCTTACATGTTGAACTCAAATACCTGTACTTTCTACTTCTTACATGTTGAACACAAATACCTGTACTTTCTACTTCTTACATGTTGAACACAAATACCTGTACTTTCTACTTCTCTCATTTTCCAAACAGCTGGTTCCTTTAGTCTGAATGTGTGTTTAATGCGTGATCATTATTCTTTAGAGTCATTGCGTGCCTATTGATTTGAACACGATCCGTGTATCCATAATTTCCTGGTCTTCTCTAAAGAAGAGGGACCAATGGAAACGTTGTCATGTTGCCGTTGTTCAGCATGGAAACATTCATTAGCTAACAATGACATTATTGTTCTATTAATATAAAGGGAGGTCAGGTACTCTTTAAAGCAGTTGCTAGTTATGGGTACTTTTTACTTAAGTACATTTCAAAGCCTCTTTACTTTGACTTGAGTAAAGAAGTTTAGTCAGTACTTCTATTTGAGTAAAGGATCTGTGTACTTTTGCCATCTCTGTTGTCTTTTAGTATATTTAGTAGCTCTTCAAAGGCACTTCACCTTACTGATATCTCTGATGGAAGGAGTACGGATACCAAAGATGTTCAACGTTTAATAAACTGTCTTGTACTAAGCCGATAATCCTCCTGTAACCTTAACTCTAAGATATTTTTGTTGGCAAGATATCATTTTCTGCGGCCTTACAGCTCTATCAAAAACGGCCCCGTCACTGTCCCCCTGCTTGAAACTGCAGACAAAATTATCTTGTGAAAGTGCAGACAATATTTCCTTCTAGTGCAAACCAAAACTTTGTTCTTTTATCCAAAAGAACAGTGAGTGCTCTCCCTGGAGCATTTCTGCAGGACAGAGAGGGCAGACAGACCACAAAGAGACTCAAGCAGCAAGAAAAAGGTCCTGCTTTCTCAGGTTGCTCCTTGAAATGTTAAATAAAAAGCACTGAAAAATGTCCACTTGCTCATGGTAAAAATAACCTCTCTCTGGATACTCCAGCAGCAAATCTGAATGCATGTTTGCACTCCTTCCTTAATGTTAAATTAGCCACAGTTTGTTGTTTGTGCTGATTGAGGGGGAATAAATCCTGAAGGCTGACGAATAACAAAACATAAAAAGCAATCCAACTAAGACGTTTTTTTAAAGCTGTTCAAGGGGAAATAGATGTAATTTAGAGACAGTGAGATCCTCAAGCACACAGCAGAAATAACTTGCACAACATGAGATGCAGGAAGTCATTTGAAACAGCACTGAGGCTTGAAGAGGAAATTACAGACAGTGATTTGTTAAGAAGTTACTTTAACTTCACAACTAATTAGCGTGGACTTGGACAGAACAAATTCATAGTAACTGTCCTGAATCACACTGCATGTGTTAGTGAATACAAACTATCCTAGTCTTTTATCCCTCGTGGTTCAAGGTAAACACATAGGTTACATAATGCTAAGAAATCCTGTATGTAAAGAAAGGTAAGACAAAAAGAGGCTGATGTATTTTCTAATATTTTCATGTTCATATCAGTATGTAGTGTCTCTACTTTAAAGAGTCCTCTCCTGCTGATGTTCAGGTGTATATCAGCATGTAGTGTCTCTACTTTAAAGAGTCCTCTCCTGCTGATGTTCAGGTGTATATCAGTATGTAGTGTCTCTACATTAAAGAGTCCTCTCCTGCTGATGTTCAGGTGTATATCAGTATGTAGTGTCTCTACTTTAAAGAGTCCTCTCCTGCTGATGTTCAGGTGTATATCAGTATGTAGTGTCTCTACATTAAAGAGTCCTCTCCTGCTGATGTTCAGGTGTATATCAGCATGTAGTGTCTCTACTTTAAAGAGTCCTCTCCTGCTGATGTTCAGGTATATATCAGTATGTAGTGTCTCTACATTAAAGAGTCCTCTCCTGCTGATGTTCAGGTGTATATCAGCATGTAGTGTCTCTACTTTAAAGAGTCCTCTCCTGCTGATGTTCAGGTGTATATCAGTATGTAGTGTCTCTACATTAAAGAGTCCTCTCCTGCTGATGTTCAGGTGTATATCAGTATGTAGTGTCTCTACTTTAAAGAGTCCTCTCCTGCTGATGTTCAGGTGTATATCAGTATGTAGTGTCTCTACTTTAAAGAGTCCTCTCCTGCTGATGTTCAGGTGTATATCAGTATGTAGTGTCTCTACATTAAAGAGTCCTCTCCTGTTGATGTTCAGGTGTATATCAGTATGTAGTGTCTCTACTTTAAAGAGTCCTCTCCTGCTGATGTTCAGGTGTATATCAGTATGTAATGTCTCTACTTTAAAGAGTCCTCTCCTGCTGATGTTCAGGTGTATATCAGTATGTAGTGTCTCTACTTTAAAGAGTCCTCTCCTGCTGATGTTCAGGTGTATATCAGTATGTAGTGTCTCTACATTAAAGAGTCCTCTCCTGCTGATGTTCAGGTGTATATCAGTATGTAATGTCTCTACTTTAAAGAGTCCTCTCCTGCTGATGTTCAGGTGTATATCAGTATGCAGTGTCTCTACTTTAAAGAGTCCTCTCCTGCTGATGTTCAGGTTCATATCAGTATGTAGTGTCTCTACATTAAAGAGTCCTCTCCTGCTGATGTTCAGGTGTATATCAGCATGTAGTGTCTCTACTTTAAAGAGTCCTCTCCTGCTGATGTTCAGGTGTATATCAGTATGTAGTGTCTCTACTTTAAAGAGTCCTCTCCTGCTGATGTTCAGGTGTATATCAGTATGTAGTGTCTCTACTTTAAAGAGTTCTCTCCTGCTGATGTTCAGGTGTATATCAGTATGTAGTGTCTCTACTTTAAAGAGTCCTCTCCCGCTGATGTTCAGGTGTATATCAGTATGCAGTGTCTCTACATGTCTTCAGGCTTTAATGTTCAAAAAGCTCTTTATTCTTCTCATACTGCCTGTGCTGCAGCACCTCTTTTCACCCTCTGTCTGAAACCAGAGCCCAGTCTGTTCCGATTGGTTAGCTGGCCGGCTCTGTTGTCATTGGTCAACTGCTTAGAGATATCCCGCCCCTTAGCCTATCACGTACAATGTGTTGGAGTGCTAGCCAATAGAAGCGCAGGTGTTACTATGCCACTATGTTCAGGAAGTAAACAAAGGAGTCCAATGGAGGCGTTTTAGGCAACACAGGGATTTTAACCTTTCCTGCAGCTTTACAGAAATCACAACCAGAGGAAGAATGAAAAAAGATGAATCTGAATAAAACAGCAGAGGTTGTTTCTTTTATTATCTTAACACACATTTGCACTATGCTTCAAACCTTCGTACTGGCTGTAAGCCTCTTAACTCTACACATACATCATTATTATCTTGCTATTTACGGTGCTGGAAATAGGTTATAAACCACTTTACAACATCCGTGCTTTTTTACAGCTTGTATATTGTTTTAATCTCACAGAAGGCTTTTACAAACTGGAGGAACGGAAACTCGCAGTTGATCACATCTCGAGCACACCTCGAGCACACCAAGCATATAATGATTGAGCTGAGAAGGTATATTATCACATTTATTATTCACGTTTCATATTTTATTTAGCATCCTTTGTGCGGTTGAGTCCTATTATCTGTAGATCTTCTCTTGCTTTACATTGCCAAACAGCAGGGAGTTGGCTGTTTGTCTTAACCGGCATAATGCTTTTGCACCACAGCTTATTATTAATGAGACTCAATGAGACATATTGTCGAGGCACTTCTCCAAGTCTCACAGATAAAGGAAAGGGTTTAAAGAGATTACATTATGTTCTGATGTCTCTGCTAAATAGTACGATTACTGTGATCTTCTAACAAACATCTCCTCTACTTCTTAAAAGTATTTCTTATGCGTAAAACAACATTT